>NC_079440.1:20498831-20653831 GCF_903798145.1 Danio aesculapii | reverse complement strand
TCTGATCTTCGGTTTCATCGTGTGGCGTGTTCATCGATGGCATGCTTGGCTCAGAGCAAGGTGTTTTTGAATGCACGTCAAAGCGGTTCTTGGTGAACAACGAGTTATTTCCTCACTCTGAATCATTCCAGTGTCTAGCTATTGTTAGGGTCCGACAGGTTAGTGTCATAAAATCACTACTCACTTGATGTGTAATACTTGACGAGCAGATCTTACGGTGCTTCAGTTGGTCCATTTGAATAGTTTTTGTTTCCCGATGTGATCACGATCACCTCTTTAAGTAAAACACGCAACTTGATTTTTGTTTTTAAACAAACCAATGATTGTTAAAAGAGCCTCTCTGTAAGTCACACAGCACAAGAAATTGCAGAAAAGAATTAATTCGCAGAATTGTTTTTGTTTATACTCCGTTAAATGTGTACTTAATTTCTCTCCCTTCATTAATTTTCTCTTTCGACCAGTCCTTGCATTCCAACCACCATTCTAGAAAGGAAGGGAGGAAAGAAATGCTGTGGCCAAATGGTTTGATCAGTGAAAAAAGACAAAGCAAATGTGCTGCTGCTGTGATCTCTCCAGTTCGTTTTTTTTTTTTTTTAAATGACAAGCGCTGCTCACAGGACAGCCTTTTTTAACAGAATAGGCATAGTGCTGTTCCCCCTTGTTTAAAACCTTTAAGAAACCGAGAGGTCTCCAACTCATGTGCCATGATGACCACAGTGGTGGGATGTCAAACCCACTTCAAAACAAAAAACCTAACGCCTGTTTTGCATCATATTTGTCTGCTTGGTGAATTTATTCGTGGTCCAACAATGCAAGATATGAAATCTGTTTTTGTTTCACCCCAATGTAAAAGATCTAGAGTTGATGACGGGTTCAAGTGGTCAGCCTTAGCTCTCTGGTTTATATGAATGTTTATTTGTTAGAAGAAAAAAAGAAGAAAAGGATTATGTGATCTGAAATTTACCAGCACCTTAACTACATGATCATGTGTACTTGGGTGAAGTGTCATTCTGTTCTCAGAGAAATATAGTTCACCAAATTTGATGCATGATATTTCTTTAATGTGTCATTGTAACAGTTGAGGGCTGGCTTTATAGGATACGCTTTTGATTGGGACTTACCTCTTGACCCACAAACATTTGGCACTTTTCTAGCATCCACAGACGTATTTTTGTTGTTGTTTTTTTTTTTAAACCTCATTTGAAAACTCTTCCCCTTTTCATGACATGAAATGCATCACATTTTGCTTTTTAAATAAAATGTTTGTGAACATTTTTAAAAAATAATTTAAGCATTTGCTGAGCATTACTGTATAAGAAAGCAGAGAAAAGCGTTATTTGCATCAGACACAGGTGTTGAAACATACACCGTGCACCCGGAAAGTATTCATAGCGCTTCACTTTTTTGTGTTACAGCCTTATTCCAAAATGGATTAGATTCATTTATTTTCTCAAAATTCTACACACACTACCCCATAATGACAATGTGAAAAAAGATTTTTTTAAATTGTTGCAAATTTACATTTACATTTACATTTAGCAGACGCTTTTATCCAAAGCGACTTACAAGTGAGGACAAGGAAGCAATTTACACAACTATAAGAGCAGCAGTGAACAAGTGCTATAGACAAGTTTCAGGTGTGTAAAGTCTAAGAAGCACATAAGTACATAAGTATTCACAGCCTTTGCTCAATACTTTTTTGATGCAGCAATTACAGCCTCAAGTGTTTTTGAATGTGATGAACAAGCTTGGCACACCTGTCTTTGGGAATTTTTGCCCATTCCTCTTTGCTGTACCTCTCAAGCTCTATCAGGTTGAATGGGAAGCGACGGTGTACAGCCATTTTCAGATCTCTCCAGAGATGTTCAATAGGATTTAGGTCTGGGCTCTGGCTGGGCCACTCAAGAACATTCACAGAGTTGTTGTGAAGCCACTCCATTGATATTTTGGTGGTGTGCTTTGGGTCATTGTTCTGCTGGAAGATGAATCTTCGCCCCAGTCTGAGGTCAAGAGCACTCTGAAGCAGGTTTTCATTCAGGATGTCTCTGGACATTGCTGCATTCATTTTTCCCTCTATCCTGACTAGTCTTCCAGTTCCTGCTGCTGAAAAACATCCCCACAGCATGATGCTGCCACCACCATGCTTTACTGTAGGGATGGTATTAGCCTGGGGATGAGCGGTGCCTGGTTTTCTCCAAATGTGTAATGCCTAACGTTCACTCCAAACAGTTAAATTTTAGTCTCATCAGACCAGAGAATTTTGTTTCTTATGGTCTGAGAGTCCTTCAGATGCTTTTTGGCAAATTCCAGGCAGGCTGCTATGTGCCCTTTACTAAGAAGTGGCTTCTGTCTGGCCACTCTACCATACAGGCCTGATTGATGGATTGCTGCACAGATGGTTGTCCTTCTGTAAGGTTCTTCTCTCTCCACATAAGATAGCTAGAGCTCAGACAGAGTGACCATTGGGTTATTGATCACCTCCCTGACTAAGGCCGTTCTCCCCCGATCACTCAGCATAGATGGCCGGCCAGCTCTAGGAAGAGTCCTGGTGGTTCCAAAAATCTTCCACTTACAGATGATGGAGGCCACTGTGCTCACTGGAACTTTCAGAGCAGCAGAAATTTTTCTGTAAACTTCCCCAGCCTTGTGCCTCGAGACAATCCTGTCTCGGAGGTCTTCAGACAATTCCAAAATGCTTGGTTTGTGCTTTGATATTCACTGTCAACCCTGGGTCCTTATATAAACAGGTGTATGCCTTTTCAAATGATGTCCAATCACCTGAATTTACCACAGGAGAACTCCAATGAAGCTGCTGAAACATCTCAAGAATGATCAGTGGAAATAGAATGTATCTGAGCTCAATTTAGAGCAAAGGCTGTGAATACTTATGTACATGTGATTTTTCAGGTTTTTTATTTTGAATAAATTTGCAACAATTTCAAAAACTCTTTTTCACATTGTCAATATGGGGATTTGTGTGTAGAATATAATAGAAATAAATTAGTTTAATCCATTTTAGAATAAGACTGTAACATTAAAAATGTGAAAAAAATTGCAAGCGCTATGAATACTTTCCAGATGTACTGTGCAATTATATCATTTTTATGATCTTTTGAGTGGTCCAATTACAATTGGCAATGCTAAATACGGGTATTAAGGGGTACTTTTGTCTACTTTCAACCACATTATAAGGTAAACAATGCATGTGACCGCACTGCTTTGTGATCTAAGCACTTATCCAGTGGGTTTTAAAGAGGAGTGAAGGCAAAGTTCTTTGCTTAGAAGTACATGGAACATACTGGTAACAAACATCCATGCTGCTGAGAGAGACATTTAGAATCATGTAAATCTGTGCAGTGCACTTTCCTTTTAATAACAAAACAAACAGAACAGCAAAGAAAGCATCTGATCATCGCAATATGATGCGATGCCACAGAGTTCTGCAGTTCATGTTGACACAGGTCATTAAAGTCCCTATGAACCAGAAGCTGCGACCGTTTTTTTTTTTTTGACGCAGTTCCTAGAAAAATGGAATATTGAATAAAACAGTGGGTGTGGCTTGTCTTTTTTTTACTACTGCGAGCTGATTGGATGTAGTAAAGTAGGCATTTCATTCATAAACATCTGGAAAAAGAGTTTGGGGAGAGTTATTACAACCTAACAGATTCATCCTCCTCAACATTTCTGTTAGTTGTTCAAATTGACAGTTGGAGCAGCGCGGCTAAATATGTTAGCCATACCCAATTCCTCAGATATAAGTAATCTGACAAATTAACAAAAACAAAAAAACAGGAAGTGCATTTTCAATTTTAATTAAAGATCAGAAGGGCAAACTATTTTTTTGTTTTTAATCACATGCACAGATGAATTGTTCATTACAAAACTAGCAATGTGAGCTAAAAAATCATATGGTTGGTTTTGATTTCTTGGGGACTTTAAAATACAGTTGCGGTGGTTAATTATAAAGTACAGACTATATAATTAGCGTTGTGAGACTGTAGCTTGAATCAGTCCATTTTCTTTGCATAACGCATACAGTAGAGTGGAAAAACTGTGAGCATTATCATAAATATTATATAAGAATTTATTCCATGCGTCACTAAATAGAAGAAAGGCTCTCAGACAGCATACGCATTCATCACATCCTTCACATAAGGGAAAAACAAATCTGTTTTTGAGCCGTTTCCCATAGCTTCACACATTGCTGATTAATATGTTAATATTCTTACATGTAGTCCATCTCTACTCTTCAGAAGTGTGCCTTTATATTGTGAGAATAAGCGAAGCAGCACATTGGTGTGAGGGTGGTGTTATGGGGGCCTGAAAATGCAGACCTAACACTTTTCAAAGTGCACAGATTTGAAAACTTTACCATTATCATATTGAAAGCTACAAAAAAAGAGTATTTATTGAAAATGTTGATCTAATGCACATGCTTATCTTGTTCAGTTTATGAGCATGTGTGAGTACTTGACAGCACAAGCAACAATGGCCTGTTGTAATGATGATAATTGAAATAATGGATAATAATAATTGACTACAGGGCCACAGACACCTATTGTTTCTTTGAGATCAGCTGCTTGACTGACAGTAGTTTCATTCTCTAGTCTTTCACAAGCTCCTGTATTCCCAGTCATCATCCAAGATCTCCAGAACTGTGATAAGAGTTTCCAGTGATCATTCAGTTATACCAGGTGAACCATCCGGCAAAATGTTCTCTTTACCTGTCCCTGTATTAGAATGGTCACACCTAAAAAAAAAATCACATTTGTTGTTTGTTCATACCAGTTCTTTAAATGGCACCTATTTTACTAATATTACAAGATGTAAGATAAGCCTTTGGTGTCCTATTAAGTCATGTTCATCAGCCCTATCATTTACAAATTACAAAATACTATTTTGTATTTAAAATCTGTATTTGAAATACTTGTATCATAAATACTGCCCATGCCTGCACAAACACACACATTAGCGATAACTGACAACATGCGGCCATTATGTTTATATAGGGGTTAAGAATTAAATAGTGATTTTACTGTCTTTATTGTAAACATGCTCTGTTTTAAAAACGTTTTAAACTTATGAAAATCACAGAGATTTGGAACAAATATTTGTTCCCAGTTTATTTGCCAAAGATTGTTCAGTGGACGTGCGTATACATAGAAACATGGCGCCTGTAAATCAATTTGGTGGCAGGGGAAATCACTGGGATTTGAGTCCTATTTTAACGTCAGAAAATTTAAAAAAAAAAAAGACTTGTTGGGTCTCTATCACTCCAATATGACAGTGGACACACTATATCTAGAAACAGTGCTGTCCAAACAGCTTACAAAAGTTGATTTTATCATAGGTGCCCTTTAAAATAAGCTGAAACGACATAATTCTTTAGTTTTGTTTTTGGGACAACTTGATTGTTTTTTGTTTAATCCATTTAAATTTGTAAAAGCTAGTTGATTAACTTCCTTCATGTTGACCCATCACAAATCGATTGAAAATAGGGTTTGGATAAATAATTTAGTCGCAAATAGCAGTTTTGCCTAATTTGTGATTCATGTTATTTATTTATTTTTTCTCTGTTTATTTATGCTTTTGCATTGCAGTGTGGGACCTTGCTCTTTCTTTTAACTACATGTAATCTTTAGTACTATTTATATATTATATTATATTGTTTCAAACTACAAAAATGTCAATAAATGTTAAACGTTAAAATGTTAAATGTTACAAAATGTTAAACCGTACAGTTCAATTTTCAACACCATAAGTCGACAGAACAGAGATCAAATTCCCATAATGCAATTCACAATCAGAAGTAAACGAAAACATTTGTGAATCACAAAATATGAAAAAGATATTTTTACAGTGTATGACCTTTTAAATATTTTTAAATGTAATTTATTTGTAATATTTTCATTTTCGTTTTATTTTTAACATATTGGACTGAATATGTTTAATAATATTAGTGTACATACAGTATTTATTTAATTAATATGAGTATTATTAACAATATAAAATATATATTAATGACAGTTATATGATATCTGTAACCTTGTTAAAAACCAAAAAGCATGTTTAGTTTTGTTTTATGGTGTGAACTTGTTGCAAAATGGCAGTGCTCATACAACAGCTAAACACATTAATAAATGACAGTTAACATTGACCACACCCTGACCAGAGGTTCCTGGAGGGGGTGTTGACCTTCACGAGGAGGTGAAAGTACTGTACGTTGGTGCAGTCCCAGTGCCTGTCATGTAAGCAAGCATCAGTGATTTGAACTTGATCCGAGCTTCAACTGGTGGGCTCTCTTTGGCTCATTGAAGACTACACAAGCTGCAGTGTTCTGGATCATCTGTAGATGCTTGAGAGTGCAGGATGAGAGACCAGCTAGAAGAACAATCAAAACAGTAGTCCAGCCTTAAAATTACAAAAGCTCGGACTAAAACTTGAGCAGCATGATCTTTTTAGAAGGGTCTAATTTTTTGGATGTGGAAACGTGCAAATGTGCAAGATCAAGCCATGTTAACAATGTGCTCTTAGCGCACAACCCAGTAATGGGTTGCATTGTCATATAACAATTTATCTAACATTTTAAAAACAGACTTCTGTTTCAAGACTAGTTTCTAGACGCTCTCTAGACGCTTTCTAGACGCTCTAATACACTGTAAAAAAACAAATGACAAAACGTTAAGAGCAAATATTTTTGTTGCTTTATCTTTTTTTAATAAGTTAATCAGGTTTTAACAAAATGTTATACAAAGTTAATCTTATTAATTTTAGTTAGTTTGATTGATGTAAGTTGAGATGACTAGAAAAGTTGATTTAATTCAAGTAAAAAAAGTTAAGACAGGGAAATGTTTTTACAGTGTACCTGTATTTTAGTAATAACAGACTTTGCAGAAAGTAGTTTTCTCTGAGCAGGACGATTCAGTACGTTATGGTACACATTTCAAGGCACCAAAATAGCAAACCTAACTTACCATGCATTTTACACTCTTTCACAAGGGTATCTAGCAATATAGTATGGTACCAAAGGGTGGAGCTAGACTTGCTGCTGAATGGGAATGTGTTGTTACAGAGCAATGCATTCAGGGAATAGGGGGTGAGGGAAATTTTATCCTGTTGATCTATTACGGAGCAGTTCACAATTAATGAATCCCAATCCATGCTTCACAAGTCAATTTACATGATTTTACTGCAATCTGGCTTTGAGGAGGTATGAATGTAGAGAAATTTGGAGAGGTGTTTGACACAATTTAACTGTTTTATCCCAATTATTGTTTTTCATAATCATGGAGTCCAAAATCAAAACTGAATTTCAATTAATCACACAGCCTTGGATAACAAGTGAACTAATAGCAAACTTGACTTTGTGCACAAGTAGGTTACTAAGAGTTGACGGAGCATTATTTTATTTTGAAGTCGAATTAATTATAGTTAGGGACATTTCAGTAATTGGTGGATATTGGTGGGGACACGTCCCTTTCGTCCATGCCAATTCTACGCCCTTGCACTTGACCAACCACAAATTAACTCCCAGATTTTTGTCCACTTCAAGATAACTCAAAAGTCAGTCACATCCAAACATCTCCAACTTTCATCCCAGTACAGGATCCATCGTTTTTTCCACATTGCTTTATTGAAACCTTATCACTGATCTGTTCCTCTCTCCATAGAGTATGGTCCTGCGGTGGACCCTTACATTATGGTCTTTGAGGACAGCACCACCTACAAGGTCACAGAAATGCTGGATCACAAATGACATGTGAGATCATCTTGAATATCTCGCTGAGACTCTCGTGCAGAAACAAACTCAAGACATATTTTGAGGCTGTGGAGGAAAAACAAATCCTGGTTGTTATTTCTGTGTGTCAATTTATATGAGAGACGACGTAGCAATGACTTATCTAGTGCCATTAAAAACATTAATCGATCCTTTTCAAAAAAGTGTTTAGGACATTAACAATTGAACAGTGTCGTCTGTGTTCTACTTTTGTAATCTGAACCAAGGTCAAGATATAACAATTTGGCATGTAGGTGTAGTTACAGCAAAGGGCGGATTTAGCGAAGTAAGCAGCTGCTTAGGCCCTCAGGAAATTTGGGGGGCCCCAATAAATACCCAGAAGTATAAATTATAAACATGACATCGTTTTCTATCATATTTTGTAAAGTGAGAGTTTAAAAAATTTAATTTTAATGTAATTATAACATCTATGCACATTTGTCTTATACCACCAATCATGGAGCAGTCCAGCAGTCAAGTCAGGTAAAGATTCAGTTTTTAAAAAATCTATTATTTTCGATTTATTCTTGTTTTTTGTTGTGAATTCATTTTAAGAAAACAAATCACTTAAAGAGCCCATATTATACATGAAATAGGGTCATATTTAGGTTGTAAGGGGCTCCAACAACAGTCTAATATGCATGCAAGGTCAAAAAACACTTTTATGGTCTTATAATCTGCATTTATTTTTACCTAATTATCCCAGCGACTCCCATATGATTCGTTCAGCGATTCATTTGTACCCAAACCCGTCCTCAGCGCGAAGCTAATCTGCGCTGATTGGACCGATGACAGCCTGTTGTGATTAGTCAAAACTGACAGCCTTCAGCGCAAGACAGAGTGAAATGCCCAGCAGCTAATCAACAATATAAAAGTAGTCACAGTGCATACACGCTTCATAGTGTAAGGTGTGGATTTTGGCTGCCAGTGGGTGAATGTAAATACAGACGATGGACTTAAAAAAACAGACGACAAACTATGTTATTGAGCAAAAACTCCAAGAACTGGCGAGGAGCCCGTCACCTGCTCTTTTCACACATACACACACGCACGCACGCACGCACGCACACACACACCTCCTCCTCCTCCTTAATAGACACAACACCAATAGAGAAGGGAGACGTCCGCGACACCTCCCTCACCACCCACGTCCTCAGTTATATCTGCGACACCCCCCAGTCCTCACGTTGCTAACGGGTCACTTTTGTTTTCACTTTCGGGTTGAGGGTGGCGTGATCGTCCTTAACCTAGAGCGGCAGTTCAGCTTGCTGAACCGCCCCTTCGCAACACACACACACACACACACACCGTTCGCCTAGACTAGAGCGCCAGTTTAGCTTGCTGGGTGCAATTTAGACAGCTCCTTTGAATCTGAGCTGAAATATTTTAAAACTTGACCGTTGCATGTGTGTAGGAATAGGTGGCGATCTGTAAACAAAGCGGCACGCGTCGCGTTTTCAACGTGGCTTTACACACGATATGAGAAAATAAAGAGTTAACCTGATACAGTACACAAGGTTACAAGTAACAAAACACAACTAAACACATAATTTGCAAGCTAGAGTAAATGAGGCAACAGTTTTAATCGCACGTACTTACACTTGTGAAATGGGGGAAGAAACTGATTCATGATGCACTGATCCATGTTCTGACAGTCTTTACTGATCCTTCCTTTAACAAACCGATGAAGTCTTCTTTTTAAGCATGTAATTTCAAGAAGCACTCGAACTGCTCAAGGCAGGGCTATATTGCTGAGGTTTCATCTTTAATTAGACTGTCAATAATATCCATCTGCACAGCGTGACTTCATTCGACCGGTGTCTGTGTGCGTCTGTGTGTGTGTGTGTATGTGTGTGTGGGGCTTTTTTTCTGTGTTAGTGGGCGGGGCCGCAGGTTTCAAATGTCCCGGGTTTGCGCGCGCAACTACTTGTGTTTCGTAGCCGTGTCATCACGAAACACCTAATGACTCGTTATCAAGACGACTCGTTTGAAGCACTATGAGTCGACTCTTTTATAGATGAATCAATAGTTTTAAACACTGTACACTTTCAGATTTAAGCCTTAGCTGGATATTTCACTTCACTTAGAGCTATGTTACACACTACATGGAAGGGCATTTTCAAAAACCCATAATATGGGCTCTTTAATATGTAGAGATTTCTTAATAAAAAAAAACATGAAAAAGGAAACTAAATATAACAAAATAAATAAATAGTTAATAAAACTACAAAGGTTGCATTTTAGGACTATTGGGCCCCATGGTTGGAATTACTTAGGGCCCCCAAATGACTAAATTCACCCCTGGTTACAGCATCTATCACCAATTCCTGCTAGTAAATCAAGAAACTACATAATTATTGGGACAAAAGAAACTGTGTATTGTTCTGAGGACTCTTTTTGTAAGCAGCCTATGAATCATGCTTTTTATTATATAGCAGATGTTTTTGCTGTGACTATTTTAAGTCAGATATGAACTCATATTCGAGTCTGCAGTCTCTGAAGTCACAGCTCAAGTCAGTGACTAATGAAGAGTTACAGAGCACAGCGCAGCTTGCATGTTTACTCAAATGTAACATGAAAAATAACAACAGGAATATTTTGCATCACATTCAAAAATGTGAGATTGCGTTTCCAGTAATGCATTACATTTACAAAAATGTTTAAAATAAAACAATTTTTAAAATAAAATTCAAAATCTAGTTGTCAAAAATGATCTCTAGTCATGTACATGTAACCCTGTGCTACATCTAATAATGAGCTAAAATATATTTACAAATCAGATTTCATGCCTTGTCAGAAGCCATTATTTATTTACTATCAATTAAAACAAAATTGAATATAATAAATATTTGGCATTAATGTTTCTATAGGGAACCTATATTTATAATGTAGACATCACTCATGTTTTTACACTTTCTACCTGAAAATTTAATTCTAAACATGAAAGTTGGCTTGTTATATTATTTATTCAGATTTTCAGTTTTGGGCACATGAAATAGATACAATGATATATATATATATATATATATATATATATATATATATATATATATATATATATATATATATATATATATATATATATATATATATACATACATACAGTAAAAGTCATAATTATTAGCCCCTTTTGAATTTTTTTTTTCTTTTTTAATTATTTCCTAAATGATGTTTAACAGAGCAAGGACATTTTCACAGTATGTCTGATAATTTTTTCTCTTCTGGAGAAGGTATTGTTTGTTTTATTTCGGCTAGAATAAAAGCAGTTTTTAATTTTTAAAACCCATTTTAAGCTCAAAATTATTAGCCCCTTTAAGCCGTATTTTTTTCAGTAGTCTACAGAACAAACCATCATTATACAATAACTTGCCGTATTACCCTAACCTGCCAATAATTTAACCCAATTAACCTAGTTAAGCCTTTAAATGTCACTTTAAGCTGTATAGAAGTGTCTTGAAAAATATCTAGTAAAATATTATTTACTCTCATCATGGCAAATATAAAATAAATCAGTTTTTAAAAATGAGTTATTAAAACTATTATGTTTAGAAATGTGTTGAAAAAAATCTCTCTGTGAAACAGAAATTGGGGAAATTGGGGAAAAAACTTCAACTGTATATATATATATATATATATATATATATATATATATATATATATATATATATATATGAAATGTCTGTACAATAGACACACTGCACACAAGCTTTTCTGTTAACATTTCCTGTCCCTTTTAAGTATCTGATGTCCCTAGAGTGTGTATGTGATGTTTCAGCTCAAAATACCACACAAAAAATTCATCAAAACTCTTTGAAACTGCCCCTTTTAGGCTTTAAATTGTGCCGTTTGGTCACTTAAAATTAAAATGAGACTGTGCTCTTTTCAAAAGGGTGTGGGGCTACAAACGCCTGTGCCTGTGCACTAAAGCATATTCAAAACAACACTAATGTTTGTGAAAAAATAAATGTGAAAAAGATGGCTGCTTCTCACTCAGAGCTGTTCATGCTAATGAGGGAGAGATTGACACTAATGGGCAGGGCTTTCTTACTCCAATGACAAAGGGAGAATGTAAAAAGAGTTTCTGCAGATTGTTTTTATCAAGTGTGATTATAAAAAAATAGTTGTAATTAATTTTTACCCTTGGATGCTGCCCAGCAAACAATTTTTTGTGTTTAATAGGTGTCTAATAGACATCTTTAAAATATGTCTAATAGACGTCCACACATACCTGTACAAGTCTTGGCTTAATTTGGGCTGTCAGTGAAAAATCTAACAGAAATCTAACAATAGTACAAAAATACTACTCTTAGCTAAACAGACAGATTTCACATGTGTAGTCATTCATTCCTGCTGAGGACAATGAATTGTGAACAATTGCTAGACATCTTATAGATTTTTATTGACACCCCAAATTTACTCAAGACTGTGTTTGTTTGGAGATGTCTTTCAAACACAAAAATGCTTGCTGGATAATCAGCTGATTATTCATATGGTAACTCATGCATTTAGCTATGTAAATGATCTACTGAACATCAAACAGAGCATGAAAATGAGGAAGAAAGTTAAATGTGAAAGTTATGTGTTTGTTGGTAGCAGAAGGGCTGGTTTTAGAATCTGCTGATCAAATGGGATTTGGGGTATTAAGTATCTAAGTGAAGTTTATTTAAAAAGTAATTTTGAGAAGATCACGTGATTATGAATGAACACGGCTGGTTCTGCAGTAACTATGTATGATCCACCAATCAGTCCATTCCTAACCAACTATAAAGAGCCAAGGTTTCTCACTACAGTCATCTTCGATTTGAAGAATCCCCCCTTGTACCCCTACTCCACCATCTTTTTTTTCATAGGGTGGCACGGTGGCCCAGTGGTTGGCGCTGTTGCCTCACAGCAAGAACATCGTCGGTTCTGGTCCTTTAATGGGCCGGCTGTCGTTTCTGTGCAGGGTTGGCATGTTCTTCCTGTGCTCGTGTGAGTTTTCCCTGGGTTCTCCGGTTTCCTCCCACATTTCAGAAACATGCGCTACGGGTTAATTGATCAATCTAAATTTAGCACTACAGTCAAACTCTCATCCAGCAGCATATCTCTTCATCACATTCATTCTAGTCATCAGCTCTTATCAAAAAAGGGGGAGTTCTCAAGACCAGCCTGAGCTCAGCGCTCCCCTCTCGCCCTGCAAACGAGAGGGAGCCCAGGGCTCAAGGACCTTTTGGGCTCAGGGCTCTCTCCCGGGACAGTATGCCAAACTTGCTTATAATCAGTTATCAGCTAAGTGTGAACTCTTGAACGAGAATTAAACTGAACTGTATGAGACTGAGCCAGACTTCAACAATTACATTTGTATTAAACTAAATTGAATTGCCTTTAATCCTGCCTTACTTGCTGGAATGTTCCACAATCCAAAATATTTTTAGATTTTATTTTTTATTCTGCTTGGGCAATCTACATTGTAAACAGTGCTTTAAAAATAAATATTAGTTGAAATGAATTTCCATGCACATCCGTCTCTAGGGTTTACAGAGCATGGTCTGAGAAAGAGAAAATATCCAGTGATCAAGTTCTTTGGGCATTTGGCCAGCTCATCTCAAGCTCACAGAAAAGGAGAATGGTAACTCAATAAACACTTGTTACAGCTATGATACCTGTCTGTAGAAGTGCATCTCTCACAATACATCAAGTAGTTTAACCAGCAGAGGTGCCACCATTTTTAGCTAAGAACTGGAAACCTCAGTACTGTAGCTAACCATGTCCATTTAGTGCACTCATATTGTGATGATTATTTCAGCAAGATACATTGGGATCACAATATGGTGTTAAAAGTATTAACATCCTTTTTATTCAAACGTTTATTACTTTTTTGTACAGTGCACTTGAACATTAAAATACTTAATACGGTAGCCACAATAATGAACTCATAAGTAGGTACCAAACCCTAAGCATGATCTTAAAGGGATAGTTCAAAAAAAAAAAAAAAATCTCTGTCATCATTTACTCACCTTCTCCCCACTTGTTCTAATCCTGTTTGTTTCTTTCTTCTGCTAAACACAAAAATGATATACTGGACAATGTTTTTCCTACTACTGAAGTAGCTTTTCTCAAGTTTTCATCTCATTAACTCATAAAGCTTTGGAACCACTTGCAAACTAAATAAATTTAGATTTTAGGATGAACTCTCCCTTTAAACCATACACTTAATTTGTATTGCCAGTAGCTTACTAAGTGCAACTAGCCTATTAGCCTATATGTACTGGTTCCCATTATATTTTTAATTTTTGAATTCTTTAAAATGAAAAATATAGTAATAAAATTGCACTGTTTTGGTATTACACTGTGAAAAACATTATTTTATCTATAGTAGTCAACATTCGAAGTGAATCAAAAGTGTTTTTCAAAATTGTCCTAGAACAAAAATGGGTGTTCAAAAGTTTTAGGACAACTCTGATGAAATGTGATGATCCACTTCAAATGTTTACTACTGTACACTGCCCGACAAAAGTCTTGTCGATCCCAGTTGTAAAAGCAACAAACAATAACTTAACTTCTAGTTGAACATTTGGAAAAGTGGCAAAAGGTAGATTTTTCCGATGAATCATCTGTAACTGCATCCAAATCATCACAAATACTGCAGAAAACCTATTGGAACCCGCATGGACCCAAGATTCTCACAGAAATCAGTCAAGTTTGGTGAAGGAAAAATTATGATTCAGGAATACATTCAGTTTAGGGGCACATGAAAGATCTGCAGAGTGGATGGCAACATCAAGAGCCTGAGGTATCAAGACATTTAGGCTGCCCATTACATTACAAACTGCAGGAGAGGGCAAGTTCTTCAGCAGGATAGCGCTCCTTTTCATACTTCAGCCTTCACATCAAAATTCCTGAAAGCAAAGAAGGTCAAGGTGCTCCAGGATTGGCCAGCCCAGTCACCAGACATGAACACTATTGAGCATGTCTGGGGTAAGATGAAGGAGGTATTGAAGATGAATCCAAAGAATCTTGATGAACTCTTGGAGTCCTGCAAGAACATTTTCTTTGCCATTCCAGATGACTTTATTAATAAGTGATTTGAGTCATTGCAGAGATGTGTGGATGCGTCCTCCAAGCTCATGGAAGTCATGCGCAATATTAACTCGTTTTTCAGTGCACCATGACTTTATAGTCTATCCTGTACATTTTTTCTGTTAAATGACAAGACTTTTGTCTAAGCAAAGTCAGACCTTACTGTCATAATTAAATAACTAAAAATCAAGGCATGATCATATTTTATTTTGGTAAATAAAGCGTAATCTAGGGACCTTTGCCTTTCATAAAAGCCACTTTTCATACCAAATGATGAACTTGATGTCAAGTTATTATTTATTGTTCCTAAAATTTGGATAGGCGACAAGACTTCTGTCAGGTAGTGTATATGATTTGCATGTTCACAGTACTTATGTACAAAAATCTAATTCTAAAATATCAATACATGAAAATGTAATCATGTGTACTAGAATACAAATTGTGTCATTTTGTGACCCAGTGTGGCATTTGTGGATTTCCGGTGAAGCCAACTTGTAATTACTCTCAGGGTGGAGGTGTTTGTCTTTATAGCACAGCTTGCAGCACCTGGCCATTCCAAAGATGCCGTTTAATGCCTGCTGATATGCTGGCATCCCCTCTGGACAAGGGCCATCCTGTCTGTGTTGGCCAGGGCCCAGCCTTTCTCTTTCATCATCACTCGCTCTTTTGATCTCGCCCTCCATTCTCCTGCATGGCACTGTTAATAAGCGCTACAGGAAATGGCTTTCTGCCGACATTCACCAGACTGGACACACAGACAGCATTTTTTCATAATCGTTATATAATGTGCAAACAGGCTTCCAGCATATTTTCTAGCTCAGATACAGCTAAATATAACTTGCAAACACACACACACACTGAATCAAACAAATTGAAATGTACTTTGCAGGATGTTAAAAGAATTGT
Organism: Danio aesculapii; assembly: GCF_903798145.1. Taxonomy (NCBI): domain Eukaryota; kingdom Metazoa; phylum Chordata; class Actinopteri; order Cypriniformes; family Danionidae; genus Danio; species Danio aesculapii. The sequence goes on along the minus strand of NC_079440.1, from coordinate 20,638,089 downwards.
TTGTCATTTGTGATACATAAATGCATGCTTTTATCTGAGTAAAACACGTACCTTTCCCCAAAATAAACCCATAACATAGTACTCGATGTTTTTCTTTTTTTAATATCTTAAACAACAACACCAACAATGTTTCAGTGATGGTGACGATGTCAGTTATGTCGCACTCCCCTATGACTTGCAGAAATATTTTATACATTTTAGATTAATTTAGAGAATACAGCATTCCAGAAAGATCAGAGGGGGAAAACATTACAACTAGAGCAAAAAGCATAATCTCCAAAAGAGAGGCATTAAACACGTGAAGCACAAGAAAAGACAATGTGAACTTCAGAAATCAAACTTGTCATATCTTTCCACAGTACTCTTTTTCTTTCATTTTGGCACGGTTAATCCTTTTTGTTTTAATGGTGGATCAAGAAAACGATGCGGTAAGACAGTAAGAGAAAGTAAAAGTTAAAAACCAATGAAACAAACACCACTAGTCTTCAGTAACACAGGCCCATCAAAGCTTGATTTTGATATGTAAATGTTAATGACAGGACACTGGATGACAATGCTGTTTCACATGAGATTAACTGAATGAAGGTCGCGTGGAAAATAACAAAGCTAGCAAATTAGATTTACACTATATGATCAGTCCAGAACTTTTCACTTAAATGCTTCTTTCTACTTCTTCACATCCCAGCAGACACAGAACTTCATTCGATGTTAATATTAGGATAGATCTAAGGACGATGTTAATTTGACGTAAAATAACGACATGAAATGACTTGTATATTTTGTTGATTTTAGATTGTGTTGGAAAATGACCAAAATCCAACGTCATATTGACGTCAGATATACTGACATTTAATCGTCAGGTATGACACCCAAAACCCAATGTCTGATAGATGTTATATTGGTAACGTCCACACATCGTCAAGCTGTAACATAATTAGACGTTCATATTTTGTTGTTTTTAGGTTGCGTTGGAAAGTAACCAAAATGCAACGTCTATTCAATGTTGGACATTGACGTCGGCTTGACATTGGGTTCTGACATCAACCTGATTTTCATTTCCAAACAAAGTGCAACATCCTGCGATGTTGGGGTACAATGTCAATCTGACATCATGTTGATGTCCTGAGTCTGCTGGGGTGTCTCAAAATGAAAACACTGCATAAATCTTAAACACGACGGAAATGATAATGGAATTGATACTTTTTTGCAACCAGTCAGGTGGATTGCCTCGAATTACAAAATAGTATATCCTCTTGAATAACTTCTAGGTACCGAGCCGTAAGCATTGTCAGTGCAGGCTACAGGCACTGAGATAAACACTGAATAAAAATGGCTTTAAGAAGAATTTATATTCAATAGTGCAGAAATACACTGCCCCTGAGGTGGCCAAATTCTCTGAAAGAAATAGTTGTCATTGAGGGTAAACTGACCAGCACAGTGCACTCAGGTCTAAATTACTATTAAATGTGTTTTTGTTTGAAGTTTAACTGGGTTGGGAATTTCTTTATTTGTATGATGACGAACAGTACATTATCAAATGTGAATGATGAATGAAGGAAAGCAAAGACATTTCTAACAGGGTTTTTCCTGCATAGAGAATTAGGCAGCTAAGTCCTTCAAATTTTGTATCACATTCGCCTCTCAATAAAAAATAATCAGGAAGACCCTAAGTGATCCCCAAGAACTGGTCATGTGTAATTACATTTTACATTAGCTTTTTTAAATAAGATCAGATTTTACTTAATAAAATTACAAGAATAATACAAAATTTGTTTGTTTCAAGTAGCAATTTCCATGACTGGGATACCACCTCCACCTCATTTAAGCCAGGAAAAACCCTGTCTAAGATATATTTTTAAATATTCATCTTTCTTGTCACCAATGTTGCACTTCATTAAAGTCAAAATACAATAAACAGGTATACATGTTAAATTATTGTGAATAGTTAAACTGAAAGTTCACCAAAAATACAGTAAATTATTATCATTTAATCCTGTTCCACAGCCATAAGACATTTGCTTATAGTTAAAACAAAAATGAATGTCTGTTTATCCAAAAGTCTATTCATTGAATTTCATTTAATTTTTCCACGGCTTAGTCCCTTTATTAATCTGGGGTCGCCACAGCGGAATGAACCGGCAACTTATCCAGCATAGGGTTGGGCGATGTCAACCAATTTGTCATCGAACGATGTCTAATGTGAAACATCGCTATGGATGATGGCATCGTCGTCGTAGATGACGGTTAATTGAATATTTATGAATAATTAATTAAGTCATAACGAATTCAGGAGCTGCAAGGGGATGCAGTGGGTAGCACATTCGCCATACAGCAAGAAGGTCACTAGCCTTGGCTAAGTCAGTTGGCATTTCTGTGTGGAGTTTGAATGTTCTCCCCGTGTTCGCGTGTGAGTTTCCTCCGGGTGTTCCAGTTTCCCCCACAAGTCCAAAGACATGCGGTACAGGTGAATTGGGTAAGCTAAATTGTCCATAGTGTGTGTGTGTGAATGGGTGTGTATGGATGTTTTCCAGTGATGGGTTGCAGCTGGAAGGGCATCCGCTGCGTAAAACATATGCTGGATAAGTTGGTGGTTCATTCCGCTGTGGCGACCCCAGATTAATAAAGGGACTAAGCCGAAAAGAAAATGAATGAATAACGAATTAATTATTTGTAGCCTACTGTTTCAACTACTTGACCCGCATGGTCTTTGTTTTAACCATAACCAAATCATAAATAAATGATAAGTTACACACAAATTACCACCCGTCAATCACATTTTCCGCGGGACTCTGGCATTGATAAGCAGAGTGATCTGTGTCGTCATAATGGTGTCAACAAACTTAGAAGGTAAAAAGGTGCACAACCAACAGGAATCAACAAACAGTATCTGAGGTTTTCACTAAAATTACTGAGTACAAGTGTGAAAGCGAAAGATTGAAGTACTGATGCTGTGACACGTTAACTGATAGATTCAAAAGACAGAAAAGTCGTTAGATAGAGACAAGATGAATTAAATATCACGTTTAACAACTATAGTGAGACACAATCCAGCGGTACATCCTTAATAAACTGTCCGACGTGCACTGCTCTCTGGGGTTTTGTGCTCAAAGCACCCGCTGACTGCTGGAGCTCAGAGGCACGCGTACGCTGCAGTGCATGACAGAGAATGTGTGTGTGTTTGTGTGTGGTCACATGATGTGCACTTTCAGTGGTATAGTGTGGAAGGAGGGCTTTTCAGAAATGCTAAGTGAAACGCCAGTGTGGACGTGGATCGTTTTCGTTCTAAAATGCCATTTTAAAACTAAAGGCTCGTATCCACCGGGATGCTTTTCGTTTGCGTGTATCTTCAGCGTTTTTTGAGACATTTTTCCGTATTCAAACCCAATCAATCTTCACTGCCGTCGAGCAGAAGAGTATGCAAAATCACTCCATGATGATAGATGACGCTACACAACTTTAAGCTTCTGACACCTGCTTGTAACACAGACGAAGAAAACAGAAAGTTGACACGCTTGTTGTTAAAGTTACTGGCAACTTGAACAAGCATGAATGGTTCAAGTAGCAGCTCCAGCTCTAGCGATGAAGAAATGATTATTGTTCACCAGTGCAATAAGCAGCTCTACCTTCATATCGCCTCTGAGCATCTTCTTCAATGTGCGCTCGCATTGACAGTTTTGTGCTTGAGTGCTGTTTACTGTAACTTCAGCAGCTCCGTGCACGTGAACAAAAGTGCCAATCTGATTGGTGGAGAAGTTTTTGATGCGGTGCGTCAAAACAAAAAAAATGAGCATGAGGCGTTTTTTAAAAAATTATGCTTTTACGGCTGGTGTTTTACGCGTTGGTGCGTACGATCACATTGGCGCCCTTTATTTAGTCACGAGGCGTTAAACGTCGATGGAAAATGCGTGCAAAAAGCATCGGTGTGCACGGGCCTTAAGACGGTATTAGTGTAAACGGGGCCGTGTGTATTTTTCTCGAGCGGGTTGCTGCTGCAACAGGGGCAGGACGGAGGATTGCGCCTTAGAAGTGGCGTAGCATCGTGATGTCTATTGGCCATCGGCGATGTTTATTCAATTCACCTATACTGCATGTCTTTGGACTGTGGGGCAAACCGGAGCACCAGTAGGAAACCCACGCGATCAAGGGAAGAGCATGCAAACTTCACACAGAAATGCCATTTGACCCAGCCGGAACTCGAACCAGTGACCTTCTTGCTGTGAGACTAACCACTGAGCCACTGTGTCACCCTATTCATTGAATTGTTAAATTTTAATGAAATGTCTTGTCTAGTCATTGCAAGTCCACAAAATCAAAGTCTAAAAAAATAAAATAAATTATAATAATCATTCCTATGACTCAAGCAGTTTAATCCACATCATCTGAAGAGACATGATCACTTTATAAAAGAAAAATATTAAACAGAAGAGCTCACTGGTTCTCACACAAGAAACAACCTGACCACTTCTCACTGTTCTTAAGCTTTGGTGACCAAATTGGAATACTGTAAACATTGTTCATTTATCAATGGTTGTGTGTGAACATAACACATCAAGTCATCAAGTTCCTTTGGATTTGGATTAAATTGACAATTCATTTGGATTTTTTATTGACCTCTTTATGAAAGCCAGATTTTGGGGTAAACAGACATTCAACCGCCAACCTGACTACACCAAGTAGGACATGTTCCTGGATTAACATCTATGTTGATCCTAAAACAACATTCCAATCAGAATTAAGGGAAAAGTTTACCGTTTATGTTAAGTTTAAGCTTACAGTTAGGTTTATGCACTTGATTGTTATCCAACTATTATTCCCCTCTGCTTTTGGGAATAATTTATGGTTATAGTTGGGTTTAGGAGTAGGCAATAGGCATGGATTACATTTTCCAACAAAAATTATGTTTCAGGATCAACATAGATGTTAATCCAGGATCGCATTGTACTTGGCAAAATCATGACATGCAGCATTCAACACAAAAACACAAAATGTCTCTGCTTTTTCAAAATTTAAATGTAATGTAAAGGACTAGATGAGTGATTGGATGCAAGGAGATGCATTTTAAAAGAAAGCTGTTAAACTAAAAGTCCAATGCAGTGTAATCTTCCTGCTCCTCACAACCCCGCTCTCCATCTGATCTCAGTAGTCATCTCCCAGCGGAGCACATCAAGTAAACAGAGTAGGAGGGGTTCAAGACTGAGGTAGATGGGGAGCAGCAATCAGTCTTTATCTAAGGGCAAGGAGGGTTTAAGCACCGTGGAGTACGTCACATTTCATTTTCAGTCCTTTCCATAGCACCTCCAAAAATCTCCCGCTCAAAGGGCTGCAGGGGTCAGACTTACACCCCAATGGACTGTCCTCTTGAAGTGATCCTAAATGGTGGTGAAATGTTCTTGTCAAGTACACCTCGAAGGTCTGTATTAGTTCCAGACCCTAAATGACGCCATTGAAGAGAGATGCAGCTAAAATGAAACAAACCAAAAAAATGTTTTCCTTTGACCAATGTTTTATGTGTGTGTGAGTGTTTGTTCTGTGCAGAGATTCCTATTTTGTTTGAATGTTTGTAAGAAAATATTAGGATTTTTCGCATTTGCAACTGGTACTGTTGATATCGTTTGAAGATTAGGTTGTTGCGCTTTGCATATGTGAGGAATTAAGTCACATCAGTCCATCGAATGTAAGGATGAGTGTATGCCGAGAAAGTGTGTGAATTATTGTGCTACACATCTTGCCTTGGAAACATAGAAGTAGTCATTTTTATGACTGTACACCAAGTCTCTATAGTCACTTAGTAGATGTGTTCTGGTTAACTTTGTGCTGTTCCACTGTGCTCTACTTGATATGGGAGATGGCAGATCAGAACATGTTGGGCCTGAGTAAAATGCAGCATGCAGGGCTTTTCCTCCAGACAAACGACTAATGAAAATGAAAATCACCTTGGTCTCATGACCACAAACAGCTGCGGAAAATGAGCGCAAACGTGTACTATTCAATAATCATGAATCTTTCACTCTTCAACGAAAAAGGAAATATCAAGAGAGAACATTTCTGTAAATAAGCAAAGTAAGAAGAGGTTTACATGCCAAATTAGAAAACTGCTGTTAGTCTGCACAGTCACAGCATGACCATCAGAACCTTCGGGTGATAAAATAATAAATCTGTTGAATCCAGTTTGCAGAAGGATTGAGATGCGGTTGAATAAATGCTTAATGGCTGTACCCTGTATCCATAGAAATATAGATTTTACAAATTAACTAATCGATTAACTCTGATTGCTGACCACATGTACAAAGAGGGGAATTCAAAATTTGTCAGAAAAAGATGATCTTCAAAATTACATCTTGTGCTGTACAAAATGCTTCTTTTTTTCTGTTTATTTAAATTTTTGGCTTGTTGTTTGTCCTTGTCATCTGCGTGTCCAGAGTAGCACCCAATCTCTTGTACATATGCATCGATTCAATATATTTCCTTAAAGCTAGAAATATGTTCCCCATTTTAGATCAAATATGAAAGTCTGAACATAATATCGCTGCCGCAAGCATAATCATGACTATCATCATAATTGTCGTCAAAGCATTATTAAATAACAGTAGTAATATGCGTAACGTGTTACTTTCCCAGAGTTGTTGGCTTATGTAAAGCTGATCTTTTCTTCTTTTTATTGGTTTTCAATTCTCATGATATTTAAATAGGTGTATGCTGAATATGTTCTCTTCTTGAAGTGTATTCCAGTCTTTTTTCTATATTACAAAGAGCTGAACTAGCAGCATCCTGACTGAGTTTAGAGACACAGGCCTGAGGACAAGGAGAGAAGGGCGGAGGAGAGAAAAAGGAGAGAGGGGGATGCTGTCTCCTCACGGAAACCGCTGGATGCCGAATCGAGGGTCCTTGGTATCTCGGATCTCAATCTAAGGCAAAAAAGAAAGAGGGAGAGAAACAAACAAGAACAAAAAAAAGTCAAAAGTGAATTGAAAATTTGCACCACACATAATAATCAAAATCTCTGGAATTACAACAGGATAAAAGTGCTATCCTCAGCAGCGGCAATCAGTCAGCTCATACCAAATACATTAATTAAAGGGGTGGTCCAGAGTGTATTTTTAAGGCTTGATTGTGTTGATAAGATGCAAAGAAATGTGTGCTCATGCTTCATTTGAAGAAAATCACGTTATTTTTTGTATATATCCTACTTTGACTATTTACAGCTACTCAGCTAGCATGAAAACGACTTATATTTCCTAGTTCCTCTGAAGTCCTGCCCTCAAGAGGTTCTGATTTGTCAACTAACATAATGTACTGTGATTTGCAAATCAGCTCCACATCACCAGGAAGCATCTGATATAACATTACAGGCCATGCCCCTTCACTGCACGGGGGTGTATGTGCATAACCTAAAGGGTTTATGACATCACTAACCCAGATGTAAACGCAAAAAGTCTCCCTTTGCATTGAACTTTGAGCGTATTACATTCAGATATGTTGTTTATGTTCACACATATACATTACACATCAACTAAAGTTTAAAAACCATGATATCGTAGTGGACCACCCCTTTAAACTATATTACAGGTCCGCTTTGTTGATGCGCTGAGAACATTCAAACAAAGGAGAACAGTTGGACGGAATGATGACACAGGAATAGTTTGGCATATTCTGGGTTAGCATAGATTCACAGTGGAAAGGAAAGGTTTGATTCAGACAGGTAACACATCCTCTTACCTCCTAACCAAATTTGATTTTGATTTTGCATCTAGATTTTAATCAGGACTTGTGATAAATAATTACTAAACCACAACCAAAGAAAGACTCTATTCATTTGAATGAATGCATCTAATAGGTCTGTGAATGTGGTAAAATTATACCCGTCTCACACATACCGTTTCCTAAAAATCTTTTAACTTTGGGATCTTTTCATATTCTAAAATATTCCTTGTATTTTTTTTTGCTGCTTACTAATATCCATCTCCTCTTTGGTCTTGTAAGTATTTGAATTCATCCCACATAGCAAAATATCTCTGGCCCAGCTCTGCCCACATAATCAGCTTTTGCTTCGCCCACATGCCGCAGTGAATTACGGTACATGACTGGACCAAGTCAAGCTTCCAGACAAGGGCCAAACATGGACAATATCTGGGCCAAGTCTCAGCCAAGTTAATAACCCATAACTGGGCCAGATATGTTGGTGTTTGTGCTTATTCTCGAAGCAACCTGATTAGTAGACATTTTTTTCTTTATTTGATATTAAGAAAAATTGAATTTAAATGTGGGTCAAGATAGGGCACATGCTGTTTGCCAGTACCAGATGAGTGCCTGCTGTGCCAGATTTATGCCAAAATCTGGGCCAGAATTATTTGCTACCTGGGATATGTTGTTGTTGTTGTTGTTGTTGTTTTTGCAAAGATATATGCCACTATGTCAAAGCAGGTAGAACTGAAGTGACCACTAGTGGCCAGTAATAGTGGGATGACTTTTACTTCTGTTAAGATAAATGAAGGTTAGAGGGAGAGCAATAAATAGCACCTATTCATATAGTTCCTTTCATAAAGTCTCATAACTCTTAGATTATATTGTGCACTTTGTACAAAATACAGCCTGATGCTTTGCTTTTCAGCTTTTTCCTCATTTCAATGCCAGTTTCTGCTCAGTGAAGGTAATGCAAGCAACAGGCTTTTGACTTTATGTTTCTTCAGGAATGCAAACACTCCAGTTCTATCATGAGTGCTGCCACCTGAACATCCATACAAGTGCAGGCCTGTTAATCTAAAATGGAAAGTTGTTTAAAAAATTAATGCTAATATCTAGGGCTGGGCCAATAAACGATATCATATCGAATTTCAATAACATTTATTTCGATAATGATCATAAGCTCTGAACATTTTTACTCGATATTGATCTAAGAGCCAATCACACAGCAACAATATGTGACAACAACAATCAATAAGCATGAAGGTAAAAGACCATTTCAAGAGTTCACACTTAGCTGATGATTGATAATAAAGCTTGCTTGGCATGCTGTCCCGGGAGAGAGCCCCGAGCTTATGAGATCCTCGAGCCCTGGGCTCCCTCCCGTTTCCTGTTTCTTCAAGATGAAGATATTGAGATAAGAAAAACTCTATATATATATAAGAAAAACTCTATAGCTATTTATAGTGAGTTAGGAATCATTTGATAGGATAATCAATCATGAGCTGATGCTGGAACACATAGGCGGAGGGTGAACAAACTCGAGGGTACGGCTAATATATGCGCTACTAATATACAGCCTATCACCAAACGTCTATTGTATTCAACACACACATTAAATTATTTCATTAAACTAACCCACTGATCTACACTATACCAGTCAAAAGTTTAGGGGCAGTTATTTAATTTAATTTATTTATTTTAATTATTAATTTTATTTAATTATTCAATTAATATTATTCTGTTCATCAAGGCGGCATTTATTAAATATATATAAAATGTTTTAATTGTTTAATACTTATTTATTAAATATTTATTTATTACTTATACTGTATGTAGTTTCAAATGAAATTAATACTCCTTGTTGCTTTTATTACCATTAATAATGATAATAGTAATAATAATGATAGTAATAGATATAATAAATATAATAATAATAATATAATAATAATAATTATTATTATTATTATTATTAATATTTGTGAAACAGAGTGATTTCTGAAGAATCGTGACTCTGAAGACTGGAGTAATGAAGCTGAAAATTCATCTACTTTTTAACAGTTATTTTCTAGTGCAATAACATTTCACAATTTTACAATTTGTAGTGTATTTTTGATTAAATAAATGCAGCGTTGGTGAGCAGGTGAAGCTTATTTTAAAGCATTTAAAAAACCAACTGACCCCAAACTTTTGACCGGTAGTGTATATAATAATAATAATAATAATAATAATAATAAAATATTATTATATTATATTATATTATATTATATTATATTATATTATATTATATTATATTATATTATATTATATTATATTATATTATATTATATTATATTATATTATATTATATTATATTATATTATAGATTAATGGTAGCCTCTGTCTAACAAACAAAGAAAAAATGTGTTTTGGCATGGCAGTCAATTGAAATAATAGCCACTGCCCTACCTTATACAGCACAATCCTCCTTTTAGACCTGCCATTATAAGCATTGATGTTGTTTTTGTTGTATAGTCCTGTGGTTATGTCATTTTCGATATGCAGCTAGGGGCCAGAAGTTTAAAAATGAGTGGACCTAAATAGGGTAGACCTCAGTGCCTACTCTTAAACTAAGTGTAGAATAGCTAGTTTCTTATATTTATGATCTCTGGTAATATAGTAATTTATTCAACAAGTGACATTTTGAGTATCCAATCTTTTTGCAAAATAAATAAATAAAAACTACCTATTTTATTTAATGCTGAAAACAAGTTAAACCAGAATAATATATTATTATACCTCTCTCATAATACTGATTTGTCAATTATTATTTATGTCCTTGACCAGCAAATCGGATTAGTTCGCTGGCCAGCAGTTTTGGTTTTGTTTTCAGAGCTGCTGCGAACTCATCAGTGCAAAGTGCGAATTGGACAGTTCCATTTTTGTGCGGAGGAGGACTTTAAATTTGATTGACAAACTTACAATAATTAAAGTGTTCTGTTAATCATCAACATTAATTTACATTCATATTTTGCCTTACACCCGTTACATGTTTTCAGTGCAGTTTTTTTCTTTGCTGCTATGTCCGTGGTCTCTGGCCAGGGGGAGGCTAAGCCTTCCCCAGCCTTACACACGCTCTGCCTATGCTGGAACAGCTGAGAACAATCATGAGCATGTGATCCTCTCGAAATTAGTTTATAAATAAACTTCACTTCCTACTGCATTTTGCTAACAAGCTCGACAAGACAACAAAAATAAAGAAATAATGAGTGGAGGCAGTGACGAAAGTAAACTAACCTTGAGTTATTATTCAAAGATGATGAAATTATTGACAAAAAAGGCAGCACGAATTCTGTTACATGGAAGTGGTTTGGCTGTCTGAAGTGTGACAAGGAGCAGATTAAAAGTATGTCAATGGTTTGTGAAAACCAAGTCTGGCAACACAACCAACCTGTTCAATCACCTAATAAAATATCACCCCAAAAAACTATGCTTTGCACATTTAATTTACCCCATAATGCCAGATTAGTCTTTTTAAATTGTATTTTACTATTTGCTTTAGTTATAATCTAGGCCAAATGTGTAATTTGTTTTTGCTATTAAACAATATTTAAATTTGTAATTTATTGAACCCCTCTAATGGCTTCTTTTTGGACTTGACAAACCACCTGTAGGATACACTCTCTCATCTCTGTATGCCCCACACTTTTCTTATCAAACACTTCATGTTTTGAAAACATCTTGCAGTTCTTAGTGTGCTCCACAGGTGAGTGGGCCTTGTAGGACACTCTTCTCTTTATATGCTTGGAGGGGGAAAAATTAGACGTAACTTAGACTTGTAATAGCATTTAATACTGCAATTTCTGATGAGTTTGAAGTGCTTCTTTATCCTCACTTGTAAGTTGCATCTGCTAAATGACAAATGGAAAGGTAAATTATTATGTTCAAGAGAAAACTCCCCGAATTCAGTCTGTCAGGTCCACTTCTCCAACAAATGGGGGGTGTATACACAGCAAAGTTTCTAAATGGACCAAAACAGCTAAAACAAGTCACGTGTGAGTAAACTCTCCTCACATTGGTCAGAGTTCCACGGTTATTTTGCAGAGTCCCACTCAGCTGTCATGCGTCTTTATTTTAATTCATGATAATGAGCAATAAGACATTATAAGCGAATAGCTGCGTTTTATTTTTGAATGGTGACACCAACAGACATCCTTACCAGATATAAATCAGACTTTCTTATACATAGACATTGGCTAGAATTATGCATTATAGGGTTTACATTATAGAGAGAAATAACAGATAAACCAAGACAGTTCGGTCAATTTTCCTAATGGATAAACAGCTATTTGTTAATAGTTCAGCATGCATTACTTATGTATTTGACATGCAACGCACATTACCCTTACGAATGATGACATCTCGTCCTACTCATAATTCTCTCTTCATATAGTCCATACATGCCTAGTACATATCCATAATTAACATGTAATATACATGTATATAGCCTTGTCGTTAGGTCATTGGATCGTACTGCTTTACAATCGATCCGCTCCAGAGTTGTTTCCAATCGAGCCGAGACCAACTCATTCAGGCAATCTCGGACCGAGTTGTTTTGGCGCGGCTCTAAGCGCGATTACTGCATTCACATTTGGCAAACGCAACGGCTCCGAAACAAACGTCTAGGTGTGACAGCACCCTTAACTTGATTTGGGATTCTTATTCTATGTTAGGACATCTTACATTGTGTCAAGTTTGACAATCCACTCTCAAGTCTGTTACAAGCAACCAACACTTTGTGAGATGCTAATGAGTTAAAAATGGATAAACAAAATCAGCAAAAATAAATAAATAAAAAAGTCCTTGCACTATAAGCGGTAATGCTCAATGACTGTAATTACTTATGTGTTTTGTCATTGAAATGTAGAGTTCAGAGTCTCTAAGAGTCTTTCTACCATGAAACATCTTTGTTCTTCATTTTCAACCATCAATAAATGTAATGCCTATCAGTGTTTTCTCCTGTTATCTCTCGAATAATTTGGAGGTTGGACAGTTGTCGGTTTTGCCTGAAGTAAAGACAGTTTTTAGGATTTTGTAAAGTTAGGTTGTTTCTGTAATACCACCTTCCTATCTTTATTTAAAGGCATAGTCCATCAAAAAAAAAAAATAAATAAATAAACATCTGCCATCATTTACCCATCCTTCTCACTCTAAACTTATCTGAGATTCTTTGTTCAGTTGAACACAAAAGAAGATATTTTAGAAAATGCTTATAGCCGGTGTCATTGACTTCCAGAGTAATTTTTTCCTACTATATGGACATCGGTGGGTTTAAAACCACTTGAGGGAGAGTAAATGATGAGTCATTTCATTTCTGGATGAACTATACCTAGCGATGTCATGGTCACCAGCGATCTAGACCTTGCAGATCACTGGAAAACATGCACCTGGACTACAATTCTGCCACTAAAAAGACAGACAAATCCCATAATTCCCTGCACTCAAACACCTGGCCCAGATTCCACTTTATTGCAAACACACAGCTGAAGCTTGTGAGGACTGATTACCCATACTTTAAACGCAGCACACACACATCTTTGCTCAGTCTTGTAAACTGTAAGTGAGCATTATGAAGAGTTTTCCTTGCTTACCTTTGCTTTGTTTACTGTTTATGTTGATTTGCCACCTGTCCTGACCATTTGCCTGTACTCTGACCATGCTTTTGGATTATCTGCATGTTCCTGTCTATGCTTGTTTTGACCTTTGCCTGCTTGATGATTTTTAATAAACTGCACTTGGATCCTCACCTCCGTTGTTCTCCAACTCTTTACAGTCGAACTTAGGAATGCTGTTCTTTATAGCTTTTGTTTTAAATGTGGTCCAAACTGAAATAACATTGTTAGCAAACAGATAGGATATGATTTTAAACGTTAGGAGCTTTCTGTATAACAACTCCCAGGATGGTCAAACACTGCTAATGGCACTCTGAGAAGAGCTACACCAGACAACTAAAAAGCTGCAAGCATCTGACTGGGACTTCTGGACAAATCTTGATAAGAAGTTGTCAAAGTTAAGAAAGCTAGAAGACCTAGTCAAGATGAGTGTAGGACATTTAACAGAAAATCTGGCAGTAATGATCAAAAACTATGCCAAAACAAAGAGATCCTTAATATCTTTGATCTATTGTACATCAAATAAAAAAATGTTTAAACTATGTTGCATATATTATATTATATTTTGTTCATAAAATCCAAATATTAACTTGTCATATATACACTCATTCAGCCACTTTATGACATACACCTGTCCAATTGCTCGTTAATGTAAATTTTTAATCAAACCAATCACATGGCAGCAACGTGATGCAATTAGGCATGTAGACATGGCCAATAAAATCTGCTGCAGTTCAAATCGAGCATCAGAATGGGGAAGAAAGGTGATTTAAGGGATTTTGAACATGGCATGGTTGATGGCATGGTGCCAGATGGGTTGGTCTGAGTATTTCAGAAACTGCTGATCTACTGGAATTTTCTCTGAATCTATCTCTAGGATTTACGGAGAATGGTCCGGAAAAGAGAAATTATCCAGTGAGCGGCAGTTCTGTGGGCGCAAATGCCTTGTTGATGCCAGAGGTCAGAGGAGAATAACCAGACTGATAGAAAGTCAATAATAATATAAAGCACATGATCACAATTATGTCATGAAGCGCGATTCATTTCAGATTGGTTTCACGTCTTGAACATGACAATGAGTTACTGTACTCAAATGGCCTCCACAGTCACCAGATCTCAATCCAATAGAGCACCTTTGAGATGTGGTGGAACGGGAGATTCGCATTTTGGATGTGCGCCAACAATGCTATCATGTCAATATGAACCAAAATCTCTAAGGAATATTTCCAGTACCTTGTTGAATCTGTGCCACGAAGGGTTAAGGCAAATAGGGGTCCATCCGGTACTAGTAACGGTGAACCTAATAGAGTGGCCGGTGAATGTATATAATCTCTCTGTATTTCCATGTATCAGATGTCTATATACTTATAGTAATAATGTTTGTTTATTTAATTCAGCTGTCAAAAATGATGTACTTGCACAGAGAATCTTTAGTTTAATTTTTTACTCTTTTAAAAATGTCTTTTCCTAATTTTTCTTTTTGTACACTCATGTAGTGTGGTGTTTATGTTTCTGTGTTTAAGAATAATTCAATCAATATTTTGCAGGGGGACTACTGTATAGTTCTATATATCTATATATTTATACTGATACTGAGTAAGCAAGGGGTGTCACGGTGAGCATTGGTAGCATAATTGCCTCACAGCAAGAGGTCCGGGGTTCGAGCCTCGGCTGGGCCAGTTGGCATTTTTGTGTGGAGTTTGCATGTTCTCCCAGTGATCGCGTGGGTTTCCTCTGGGGTCCTCCGGGTTTTCCCACAAAGTCCAAAGGCGTGCTATGGGTGAATGGGGTAAGCTAAATTGTCCGTAGTGTTAGTGTTTGCGTGTGTATGGATGTTTACAGCTGGAAGTGCATCCGTTCGTAAAACGGGATGCTGGATAAGTTGGCAGTTCGTTGCGCGGTGGCAACCCTAGTGTAATAAAAGGACTAATCTGAAAAGAAATATGAATGGATGAATGATTAAGGGAATTTTTAGCATCAGTAGCTAACAACTTCACCTGACTCAGGAAGCAATTACATAGAAAAAGATTCCTCGAGGACCACAGGTGTGCAGAAATTAGCTTCAAACCTTAATTATACCCACCTGATCAAGCTAATCAAGTCCTTCAGGCTTATTTAAAAACTAAAGTATGTGTGCTGAACTAAACTCTACAAGACTGAGGCTCTCCATGAGCTGAGTAAAGCAAAGATGTGCAGCATTGAACATAATTTAGGAAAAAGCAAAAACACTACCCTGTATGGTTCCCAAGGAGATTAAAGCGACACAGTCATTAGGAGTACACACAGAGAGGAACTTACTCAGTAACAGATAGCTCTTATTGTCTGCCACTGGAAGAAAATCTCATCCCTTACAATGGATTTCAACTAGGCAAATTGCAAGCGCAGTGGAGAGAGCGTTGTCAATTCATTCATATGGAAGATTAGCTTCAACACTTAAGCAGTGGATTATGGGATTGATAGCAAGCATGAGAAAGTGTTAAGAGTTGCCGAGAGCATCAGAAATGTGGCCATTTCTTTAGTATTTCTTGACTTGTCTTCAGTTTACACTGGCATGCTTTGGGCAACAGGCCAAAATACATTGCATGCATCAAAATAATCGATTTTTCTTCATTGTAAAGATCAGTTCCATGAAGATACTTTGTAAATTACCTTTATAAAATACTTATAACTCAGTTTTTGATTAGTAATATGCATTGCTAATCACTTAGTTTTGACCAATTTAACGGCAATTATCTAAATATATATTTTTTAACCATCAAATTCCAGGTGTTTAAAATAGTTGTAACTTGGCCAAATATTGCCTGCATGGTTCAAGTGACCAAATTCCGAATTTTTTCTGTCATGTGACACAGATCGGATATGGCCCATACGTGTAAGCAGGAAAAAAATAACATGGAATCCGATTTGCTCAAATCAGATTCAGGCCTGGTTCAAATGTAGAAATTTATCCGATATGAATCGGATCCATGACCGCGTGTCTGCAGTGTAAGCAGGCAAATCGGATTTTCACCTGTCAATGCGAGTCACCCGTCATTAAAAACCATAAGCAATGACGTCAGACTGACGTTGTCATTTCAGAACAGACTTCAGCAGAGTCGAAACCTTAAATCTCATACATGAGGTCTAAAAAGCTTTTATATTGTCATGTAGCACAAGTATTTATGGCTCGTTTCCACTTACTGGTACGGTACGGTTCGGTATGGGTCACCTTTATCAGGCTTGTGTTTCCACTAACAAGGGTACCTTTTTGGTGGGCGTGGTGTATGACAGAAAGTTTCAGTTGACATCATTCTCGCTCGAGGAAATGTCTACAATAAAGCTGTATGGGTCACTTACATATCATATGAGAAGCACTTCTCACAAAACAGATGCTTCATACACATAAATACTTGTGTAGAAATGTTTATTACTAACTTTTCAATGAACATGAGTTGATTATAACTGCAAGATCAATGACAGTG
Organism: Danio aesculapii; assembly: GCF_903798145.1. Lineage (NCBI taxonomy): Eukaryota > Metazoa > Chordata > Actinopteri > Cypriniformes > Danionidae > Danio > Danio aesculapii. The sequence goes on along the minus strand of NC_079440.1, from coordinate 20,621,297 downwards.
CGAAACAGCCTACTGTAACATCTGTAATTATATTAAATAACTAAATAAATGAACATATATAAACACATACAGCCCCTTACAGTCTCCGATATGTTACCAACTACAGAAGAACTACAAACAGCAGACATTTTGTCCGTATTTAGGTTCAAAACAACACAAAATATAGCCTACAGTCATTGTAAACCTCTCATCTGTGTCTGTAATCTTTAGCAGCACATGTAGCCTCTGTTAGACAGTAATTCCATCATTCTGAGTTCATATTAGTCCAAAAGATGAAGATAATAGTTATACATGGCATTTTGTTCATGTTTGCTGGAAAATAATGTGCTCCTTTTTCCGGCTTCTCCTTTGTTTCTTCATGCTTCACTCTCGCTTTTGTCAGTGTCTGACAGGATCGGGTTTCAAAAGCACGTCAATAATCAAGCGCAGGTTATTATCATCAGCTCAAGAAGTTTGTTATTTCAGATATAATGTTTAGATGTGCGCGAGCGCTAGCTAGAAGCGAAACTGCTACCACCGCCTCAGACTGGCTGGTAAAAAACTACGGGGCACAGGGTAAATCTGCTCTTCTTCTTGGCTTTGTGGGCTGTTCATCAAGATGACGACAAGGGTTTGTTTGAGCCCAGATCAACCATGGCTCGTTATTATATGTATTTATAATTCCACTATAATTTCCTCGCTGTGTATTTCAACATGGTGGGTTTTTTGTTTTCATTCTGGCTTGTTGCGTAAGCGAATGACGTATCTCTGTAAACCAATAGCGTTCAGCTGCGCGTGTGGCTCCGCCTTTTGGTACCCTTTCTCGTGTTTGGTACCCTTTCAAAAGGGTGCCGAAAAGTGGTACGGTACGGTTTCGGTTCGGTACGCCTTTGACAGTGGAAACGGCCATAAAAGCGTACCAAACCGAACCGTACCGTACCGTACCACTCAGTGGAAACGGGCCATAAGCATGTTAATGAGAGAGAGAGCGAGAGAGAGAACGAGAGAGCGCAATATTCACCACGTAACCAATACAGACTATTGTATACATCACGTGCATAAATCATGCCATGGACATTGCTTTAAGATGCCTACTAGTTTAGAAAGGCTTAGATTAAACAAAAATGGCCAAATGAGAACTTTTCTGTCATAAACTATATTAAAACAACTGTCAAAAATAAAATAAAAAATGAAACCCTGCAAACAGATAAAATACAGGAATGGAGAAAAGAGCGCTCTTTTATTATCAGCTGTCAATCAGCGCCTGCTCTTTTTTCCAGGTCATTGCGGCTTTGCTGTGTGCTGTGTAAATGCAGACTATCGGATATGAGTCACTTTTAAAATATGGTGTAAGCCGGTCATCAAAAAAAATTGGATACAGTCACAAAACTGGAATTGACCATCAAGATCTGCAGTGTAATGCAGCCTAAGTAACTGAATTTGGGGTGCTGACTGACAATAACTGTATCGATTGGAAATGTACACAACGCTGACAGCCATCTGCTAATTTTGTGCAGTCTAGATTGTAATTCCATGGTTGAATGGGGAATCACTAGCAGATGGTCATTTTACAGGCTGAAAATTATCCAGAAAAAAGCAAACGGACGACACTGGCAGTTAAACAGCTGGTAGTGGATACAGTATGTGCTAACCAACAAAGCAGACAAAATAAACAAAGACCCATAGGAATCTGTAAGGAAAACCCATTGTCAAAATTCAGGTGAAAAATACAGACAGAGAGATCCAATGGAGATGACTAATTGCCCACAAAATTAGTAGTCCATGTTGAAAAGCAATAATCCCACATGACCCCAATCATTGAAACCCAACAGCGGTTTTAACTCTGGTGCTGGGACCCACTGCTCTGCGTGACTGAGACTAAGATCCACTATACTAATTAACACTAATACCCTGTTTTTATATTCTAAAAGCATAGTCAACTCATTGTACTTTTCATTTAGTAAATTAGAAATATTCCATGACTTCATCAAAGCATTCCACAGACATTTATTGCACTGGGTCTCTATAGAGGTTCATCGTCTTCCTTGCTGTTTTAATAATACCTCTTTTGATGACTCATGTTGAAGCATCAGCCAATTTAACAAAAATGAGATAAGGTCATTATAAATCATTGTGGGTTTGGGAATGAATGCAATTTACAGTAATTTAAGGATGGAACACAAAAACATAACAACACAAGTAATAATGTTTGATAAAACCACTAATAATCTGCGTATGACAATTAATTTAATAGTAATGAGTCAAACTTACAGTCATAATTATACCCTTTATGCTTGGCACTCGAATGTAGGAGAGTTTTCTTACAGTAAAATGTTGATCAAGATGGGTTTCTAATCAGTATGGTTATGTTAAGCTAGTAGTAGACAGACTCTTTCTGGTAGCTTTATTATAACAATAAGCCACCAGTCACCTCAGTTTGTAATCTGAGTAATAAAACAAGAATTCCTTCGGCTGGAAGTATGAGGCTGTGAAAGTGGAGAATAGGAAAGCATTGTGGGGATCAGTGGCGTAACTAGGATTGCATAGGCCTTAGCTAAAATCAGATATTACATGATTGAGTAACTCAATTTTGTTATAAACAATTGAATATGTTGTTTAACATTAGTCATTTTGATATACTGCATCATTCAGTTTTAGAGGTGGAATGCCTCATATGATCTAAAATTTAAAAATAAGTTATATAAATATATTTTTTTAAAGTTAAAAGCAGCTAAATGAAACATTTTATTAACTAAATCTGTAAATTTGTAATCTGTAACTGGTGTTCCATAAAACACATAAGCACCCACTGCTTACTATTATCCAGGACAAAAGCATTCAGAAATTCTCAAGCAGCCAAACACATAAAATGTTCATCTTTTTTTTTATTCAAGCTCTGCAGGAGCCATAAAGTGCACAGAGATAGACTTGTGTCATTATATTTATTACTATAGATTTGTCTACACTGTGCAGTTTTGGGTCATTTTGGCAATTTAATTTTGGCCAAAAACAAGAGTAAGTAAATAATGACATACGCCACCTGACAAAAGTCTTGTCGCCTATCCAAGTTTTAGGAACAACAAATAATAACTTTGGTATTAGAAGTGGCTTATATGAAAAGCAAAGGGCTCTAGATTATGCTTTATTACCGAAATAAGATATGATCATGCCTTGATTTTTTATTATTTAATTAGGACAGTAAGGTCTGACTTTGCTTAGAGAAAAGTCTTTCACTAACAGAAATAATGTAAAGTATAGAATATAAAGTCATAATGCAGTGGAAAAAGAATTAATATTGTGTATGACTCCCATGAGCTTGGAGGACGCATCCACACATCTCTGCAATGACTCGAATAACTTATTAATAAAGTCATCTGGAAGGGCAAAGAAGCATTCTTGCAGGACTCCCAGAGTTATCAAAATTCTTTGGATTCATCTTCAATGTCTTCTCCTTCATCATACCCCAGACATGCTCAATAATGTTCATGTCTGGTGACTGGGCTGGTCAATCCTGGAGTGCCTTGACCCTTCTTTGCGTTCATGAACTTTCATGTGGAGCCTGAAGTATGAAAAGGAGCGCTTTCCTGCTGAAGAATTTGCCCTCTCCTGTGGTTTGTAATGTAATGGGCAGCACAAATGTCTTGATACCTCAGGCTGTTGATGTTGCCATCCACTCTGCAGATCTCTCATGTGCCCCCATACTGAATGTAACCCCAAACCATGATTTTTCCTTCACCAAACTTGACTGATTTTTGTGAGAATCTTGGGTCCATGTGGGTTCCAATAGGTTTGCAGTATTTGTGATGAATTGCCCTGCTGAAAATCCAGCCTAAACCAGCCCTAGGCTGGTTGGCTGGTTTTAGCTGGTTGACCAGCCTGTTTAATAGAGGGGTTTTGGCCATTTCCAGGCTGGTTTCCAGCCATTTCCAGCCTGGTTTAGCTGGTCAGGCTGGAAAATGACCAGCTAAAACCAGCCTGACCAGCCTGGTTTAAGCTGGACATAGCTGGTTTAGACTGGGCTCCCACCCTGGCTAGGCTGGTCAAGCTGGTTTTAGCTGGTCATCACCCAGCCTGACCAGCTAAGACCAGGCTGAAATGGCTGGAAACCAGCCCTCGAAATGGTCAAAACCCCTCTAAAAACATTCTGGTCGACCAGCTCAAAACCAGCCAACCAGCCAAAGAAATGCATTTACTGGTTAAGCTGTTTTTTTTCAGTAGGGGGGGGGGGGGGGGGGGGTGCAGTTCAACAGATGATTCATCGGAAAAATCTACCTTCTGCCACTTTCCCAAAATGATCAACTAGAAGTCAAGTTATTTTTGTTGCTCTTACAACTGGGATTGACTACAAGACTTTTGTCAGACAGTGTACTTTTTGATTGACAATTACACTAACTATTTATGTAATTAGGATTATTGTCATTAGTTTATGCTATAATATTCGACAACAGATTCAGCACAGATTCCAATATAGATTAATCAAGTTGTGTATCCTAGCTTTGGGAATTTAGTCAATTGTGAATGAAATCATGACAGTCCCTAGTAGGTAATGCTGGCAAACAGGGCCAGAGTAGTAGTCAATTGCATTTTTCTTTTAGGATTACACTATCAACTGGAATCTTTTCCAGGTCTTTGAATAATGCATGTGAACATAATGCAATGGGAAAGGGCCTAATAGTCATCGTTGCCAATAGTTACGCCACTGCAAAGGAAATTACAGTACACACAAAAGGACAAAACAAGGACGTGTAAAACGCTATTTCTTCATCTTGGATTGAACCAGATCAGAAAGATTCCAAACATGAAGCTTTTTGGCAATATCGGATTAAATCCACATGCTACTGATTGCATGCAAAGTATTTGAGGGAGTGGATCAGTTGGTCAGAAAAAAGTTTAATTAAACTAAAATTAAGCTTACTCCATCAACTCGAAGAGAAGGACACTACGCGTAGACTCTGCTGAAAGGAAAAACTGCTGTTAATCATTAATACCACAGTAATTGCTAATATTTCGTCGTATACATGAAATAAAACAATATAAATATTGTGTGGGAATGAGTGAGTGTGCTGAATGCCTCTTGGTCCAAATTTATTGTACAGAAATACTCAGTCTCAACTACCATGAATAAGGTTTACTCATTTACACCATCAATTTTATTGATAAGGTTTTGTAATGTAATATAAAAGGTCTTGCACATGGTCATCTTAAAAGTCATTATATTCATTTTATACAGATAGCAGGGCAGATATTTAACACATGCACTTTTTCATGCAGATTTTGACCTGCAATGAACAATAAAAGTGTTGCTATGCTCAACGTTCAATGTATTTAATTAGTAAATAATGTCTGCAAATGAGGATTTCATAAAGGAAGCTAATATGCTAATAAAAGCTAATCATGACAACAGGGAGTACATCACAGAAGCCGGGAAAGAACTACAAAACTAATTTGTACCACAACAACTTCACAGAACCACACAAGCACAAAACTCACAGCAGCCGAACAACTTACCCTGGATACTGCCAAATCTGTGAAGACAGAATAGAAGTGATTGTTTAGTAAAATGTGTGTGTGTGTGGGTTTGTGTGGTTTATTATAGCATTCCAAACCTAAACAGCTTGATCGTTTATTATAGTCCTTAACTTTAGGTGCATTCTAAACCACATAATGTGCAGTATGTAACACGTTTGAATTTACAGCAATTAAAAAACTATGTTTCGTATAAGAATATGACTAGGATGAATGAGGGTTGTACATTAAAGGTTTTTTAGCACTTTTAGATTCCCTTTATGCATGATGTTACTGTTTGATCATGAAAAAAAGATCAGAAAATTACAGGCACAAAATAAAGACAGTTATTGTCCATTTCAGTAAGCACCGTTTTGATGTATGATTGAGATTTGACATATGCACATTTGTATCTGTTATATGTGATTTTTGTTTGTTTATACTTTGAAATAACATTGTGTGTATTTGATGGTTGATGCTAAGGACAATTTATTTAGGACATTTTTTGCTATATTTATTTAAAAAAATATTGGGTTTACAGTTTTACTAGCATTGTGCAGTACCAAAGCCACAAGTTTGACACAAAATGCATTTTATTTCTTTCACACAAAATGTGTGCAATTAACACATTTAAAAAAAAAAAATCTCAAACATTTATGTCATTCATTTTCGGCATATTTTTTACATGCTAACAAACTCATTTCAAAACGGTTAACAACAGTTTCCAAACACACTGCTGCTACATTCTATGCATTTACGCTGTATTTATATTGAAATATAGAAAATCTTACGAAGAAAAGTCACAATTTCGGCTGACATTTAACCTTACTCTTACTTTTTTTGTATAAATGATAGTTTGGACCTGATTTTGAACTCTGGATCAAAGAATACAGGTTGGTAGAAAAAAAGAGTGATATGTCCATATTTTCACATATACCAACCCAGCTAAAACACAACATCATACAACATTAATATTGGGTTAGATTTAATTCACCAGGATCTAAGAACAATGTTATTTTGACGTCCAATAAAGACTTGAAATGACTTGTATATTTTGTTGATTTTAGGTTGTGTTGGAAAGTGACCAAAATCCAACGTCAAGCCAACATCTTAAACCAATATCATATTGATGTCAAATACTGATATTTATTCGTCAGGTATGGCAACCAAAATCCAAAGTCTGATAGACATCATATTGGAAATTTCCACAAAACGTCAAGCTGTAACATCATTAGATGCTAAGTTTTGGTTGACTTTAGGTTGTATTGGAAAGTAACCAAAATGCAACGTCTGTCCAATGTTGGACACTGATGTCGACCCGATTTTCAGTTCCAAACAAAACGCAACGTCCCACAACGTTGGGGTACAATGCTAATCTGACGAACGTTTTGAAATGTTTAATGAAGTGATTGAGAAAAACATCTTCACATGTTCTGTAAAGTTAAACAAATTGCAAACATTCCATAGCACAATCCAGACAATGCAAGTAAAATTGCATACTGATATACATAAATTATTTAAACTTCCACAATAAACATTGTTAATTTCTGTAATGCTCCCTGTTGTTTTGAAAATGTAGCTTTAGTATTGCACAGTTGCACTTGTTAGCGGTGGAAAAAAAGTCAACTGACAAGGCTTTAAAACGTAGGCAGATGATTTGTTTGATCCTGGATTTCTTCAGGAAACGAGGAAGGGGAGGTTTTTGCTCTATCAAAAAATGGGCATTTAGAATTTAGTATACATAATTCATGGGGTATTAGCTGAGTAGATATACATTGTACTCACTTACAGATGACAAATTCTATGACAAAATTTGTAGTCAGTAATATAATCTCTTAGATTACTAATTTATGGTAATGGAATCTTACAACTTTTGGATTTCATTTAGATTACTTCTGTGCTAACACTTATTTATGGTCACATATTGAAGCATGATAATCTGTAAGCTGCATTATTATATATAATATATATATATATATATATATTCAAAACTATTGTATTTTTTTGTGTTGTACTGTGATTTACCATCAACAAGAGTCATGCTTTGGACAAAATTACAAAAGTAAAAAAGCAAAAAAAAAAAGAGCCGCAATGTATGAACAGTTAATACTTCAAAATACTAACGTTAATATACCTTGCTGATAGTGTTTGCTGATAATAACCCTAATGATTAAAACAAAATCACATCTTGATTACTTGAAATTAAGTAAATTTAGAAAACAGCAAGATTACAACCAATACAAAAAAACCATGAAATTCACAGCAATATCACTGCTACTTTTAAATATTTCATCTAAAAAAACACTAGAAGTGCATATTAAGGTATCAATGCCTTACGCTCCAAAAATAATGTTTGCTGTTTGTTCAAACTACTTATTTAAATTAGCTGAAACAACATAATTCTTGAGTGTTTTTGCAACAACTGAATTGTTTTATGTAACTTAAATTTACAAAAACTAATAAGTTAACTTAATTATTTAATGTTATCTGAACACAAATTTATTGTGTGGAACCCAGTATTTATTACTGTGTACAATCCAGATTACATTTGAGCCATTACCAAACTCTGTCCTAGTGGTTTATACTAGGCAAACAACAAGATTTGGCCTCTGAGACCCATTTACAAATAATTCTCATATCCTCCTCATACCATTCAAGCAACACGACTCCTATGTGCCTATTCTACATTTTCATCCCTCATTAATGATCTGCTCTCCACTGTGAAAGCACAGAATTAAACCAAATAGATCCCTTTGTTCCTGTATACATCCTACTTCAACTGACATATGCTACTTGCAATGAATGTCAGTAACTAATCGGACATATAATGTCAATCCAATCTCATTTATACTAGCCTTATTGTTAATGGGAAGGTTTTGTGTCCTGCACCGGGCAGATGTCTTGCTCTGACTAGCATGATATTAAAGGCATGTATACAGTGCTCAGAATAATTGAGTACACCCCATTTTATAAATTAATATTTGTATCCATTTCTCAGTGAATATTGTATATGTATTTTGGTCCATTTAAACAAATTAGATTTATTAAAGAGATATATTTATTAAAATGATATTTTAATCACTGAACATATTTAAAAATAGAAAGATATACATAAATTCAAGCAAAATACTGCAAAAAAAATTATTTTACAAAATTTTTACTTTTTTTGTTTCTTTTGATTTTTCCTCTTTTTAAATTTGTATTTAATATTTTTCTGTAACATATAAATTTGTGTGTACTAATTTTTTGGACCGTTATTTTGTTAGATAAGCTCCAGATTTGGCTTCAGTACTGACTAATCTTATGTATGCACAAATGTAATATTGTATAGCTTCCTATTAAAAATATGAATTTAAAAGAGATTTGTGAGGGGTGTACTTATATATCCTGAGCACTGTACATTAGTCATGTCCAACAAAATGCATTTACTGGAAAATGTCCAAGAATGAATCTTTATTTTTATTTTTTGGGGGTTCAAATAAGATGGTAGAGTAGGCAAGATTGGATTTAAGGCTGAAAAAACACAAGAGAAAGGTGGGGGAGGTTTGGTAACCTCCCTCTGGGTTATTATTGATTTCCAGCACCTATGGCCCAGATATGACAGATGCTGTGAATACACCCTTTTCTTCTTTCTGTCGTCATTGCTCATGTACCCACATTCCTTGTTAATTAGTAGAGAACAAGGGTGACGGAGAACATGTGTGTGCCATGACAGCTGTGGAGTACGAAGTTGCTGGGGAGAGAGCAGTGCATCCTCTTATCTTGCTGGAATCTGACACGTAACCATGACAACTCCCCCAGTTGACTTGGAATGCTATGAAAGAAATTGTGCATGTTTTTCCTCAGAATTTCTTATTTTCTTGCCAATTATTGATTGTTGTAAAATCATGAGCAAGATAAGGAATACACAATATGAAGTCTCTAGTCCCTGAAGATATCAAATATTCATTAACCTACTGGAGGTTTGAAGACTTTGAAGAAATGCTGCCAAAATGAGAAGGTTTCATTAGGTTTATCTCCATAAATATGTGTCAGCAAAACAGTCATCCAGAAAATCTATTCTACCCTTCCTGCACTACAGAATGTATAAATATGAAGTCAGTAACTTTCCTCTTCTCTTGGTTGGTTGAGTTAAGTTATGTTTCAGTTTCACAGTTACTCCGCTTGTCTCATCCATTTCTCACTCACGTTGGATTTTGGGGTTTCCATCATGTGTCTTCATAATGTCATTTAGAAGGTGTAAAAACTGAATATGTAACCTGAACAAGTGGATGCTTTTCCATATGAAATCTCATGGATTTCATTCAGCTGTCCCCCACACTTTTAAAATGTTCGCTACGTCCATGTGTGTAAATATTGGCAGCAGTCACTCAAGCTTACTGACGTATATCATTTCCCAATAAAACCCCCCCAAATAAAACAAGATGATGCCTCCTTCAAGCTATCACAACATAAAAACAAATCTACAGCAACAGCACAACTTTTTGTTATATTAAAGGTGCAGAATGAAAGTTTGACCCCCTTAGTGGTTGAACTAGGTATTGCATTCCAGGATCAAAACAAACGCAAACACAGGTTGCCAGATTGAGGACCAACAGAGTGTACCATCAAGCCTTAACGCTGATTTCAGGCTAATTTAAATCGTGTTCGATATAAAAGCAACAGCACATGATAGAAGGAAAATGTTCATATTAAAAGGAGTTTTTGTTCTAACCAACACCTGTAATTTATATTTAGAAACGGCTTCTATTTATTGTAGCTGAACAACAGAAAACTGACAATGATCATTTTACATGACACTTATTGCCATACTACTGAAAGCAACAGTAGATAGTTCACCTCAGATCTTAAAAAAATAATAAACTATTTGAAACTGAACTTTAGAATCATACAAGCCAACACATATCAGTGATTCAGCATGTACATTTAATAACGTTAAAGAGGTTTAATATGTATTAATTAAATTACAAACCTTACCATTTCATGAGTGAGTGCATATTCTGTGCTTTTGAATGGCTGTATTTATAATACTTTTTGTAATGTACTTGTTGTAAATATTTGTAACTTCTGTCATGTTTCGTCTGGTGCAAACAGCCAAATTACTTATCACTGCAAATCTCATTACGTAGCATGTTGTTAGGACAGGGGGTTACAATGTATGTTTAATGTTTACGCTCGTAATATTTATATTATTTGCTAATTAATAACTACCTCATGTGGAACTCTGAATCTGCATCTCATTTCAGAGTCTGCTACTGTCCATTTTGGTCACCGATACATGCTCGGAGAGCCTTCATAACTGAACGAATCAAATATGCGGTTTTCCATCAAGGCAACCCGGGGTGCAGAAATATAATTGGCTAAACACATTGGGCAAATTAAAAGAACCAAAACAAAGCGTTCCTGCACGTAACTGACATTTTCAAAGCAGAATATCTGACTTCAGCATTGTTTTTCAGATAAATAAGAATGTTCACTTGCCATGCTTCGTAAATATCTGCCAACATATTATATTATTTTCATGCTTTATAAGAGTCAAAAACTTGCATACAGCACCTTTAAATACTACCCATTGCTGATTAATCATGAATGATGTTAGCTTCATTTTTAAACCTTACCTTTATTTTCAGCCTTAATTTCATCGTGCATAAAGTCGTTCTGGCGATTTCCGAGGACAAAAGCAAGAAAGGACAGGATGAGAGCGTCTAGGATGCCGATGATGGCCAGTATATAAGCCCAGCGAACAGAACAGTTTCCCAGCGTGTACTTTCCTGTCTCCTCTCCGCACATATCCCGGATGACCTCTGCATCCCAGCCATCTGGGAAAATCAAACAGCCCAGCACCAGGCACACAGCTGACAAAAGAGAGAAAGGTAGGAAAACTGAGACCAAGGATAGTAGCACTAAAAATAAGTAATAAAGTAAGATAACAAAATACTTTATAAAAAGAGAATTGCAGAAGTGAAAATTTGAAAAAAATCAACTAAATAACAAATGTAATTTTTTGTACAGTTCTGTGCATAAACATTTTTGGAAAACTGATATTTCTTACAAATGACTTGTAAAAATTAATATTGTTAAAGCAAGCTAAATTCATTTTAAATAACAAATAACAAACAAACACAATTAAATAACAAACAAGCACCTGCTAATTTATTCACTCACTAATTTGTCAAGGACCGCCACAGCAAAATAAACCACCCATTACTCTGGCACATGTTGTATGCGATGAATGCCCTTTAAGCCACAATCCAGTGCTGGAAAACAGCCATACACTCTCTCATTCACACACACATTCATTCACTACATCCAATTTAGTTGAACTAATTCACCTATACCGCATGTCTTTGTGGGAAACCTGAGCACCTGGTGGAAACTTACGCAAACACCATTTTCAAAATAAAAGTCCCATGTGCATAGTAAGTTAAAGCGGACTGAGGTGCACATATTAATGATCACTTGTGCAAGACATCAGTCTGTGTTTTGGTTTCTGATGAATTTGGCTTCAGCTGCTCTTCAGGTCCGGATGACATAGAAAGTGACCTAAAGTATTTGCAAATCTTGAGGGTGTGCTTCATGAGCAACACAACAGTCTGTATCGTGTTCTGATTAGCCTGTTGTTCACAGAGGTTTTACACTCTTTTAGCTTTAGCATCTTTATATTGTCTTCCTTCTGATCCCAACATTAGGAAAGAGTGAATGAAAAACCTTTGTTATAACAGATTTGTTTATAAACAAGAAACAATTTAATGCTGTATCTTTAGAAAAACTGATGAAATATTTGCATTAGCGAACTGTGAAACCAGTGTATATATTACAGTGGCCAGGGAGTGAACAAGGAACAGAACTTCTGAACATCATTTGTATCACAGTTACAAATAGGTAGTCTAGCGAAAACCAAACATTGCATTTGAGAATGCCATCATGGCTGTGATGGTAAAACTGATTCATGTCAAAGCAAACCTGCCAAATCATAATGCCAAATGTAATTTCAAATTTATTTGTAAAAAAATAACCATTCAAGCAACTAGGGGTGGCAAATGGTTGTTGGTTCAAGCCTTGGCTGGGTCAGCCGTGTTCGCATGGGTTTCCTCTGGGTGCTCTGATTTCCCCCACAGTCCAAAGACATGAGGTACAGGTGAATTGAACAAGCTAAATTGACCGTAGTGTATGTGTGTGAATGAGAGTGTATGGGTGTTTCCCATGATGGGTTGCAGCTGGAAGGGCATCCGCTGCATAAAACATATGCTGGATAAGTTGTCGGTTCATTTAGCTGTGGCGACCCCTGATTAATAAAGCAACTAAGCCAAAAGAAATAAATGGATGAATTCAAGCAACTGATCAGTCCAGTTTATTTGTTTTTATTGTAATTGTATGTTTAATATACATTATATTGACTTTCATATATTTGTATGAGAGCAGTGCAACAAGTTATAAATATCTGATGGCGTGTATGTGCACTTGAACACCAGACAGAGTGGTGCCATCAATCCATAGCCTACTCTACAAGAGGAAAAGAGTGTCAGATTTCATGTCTGCAATATTCCTGTAATATTCTAATCCTGAACTCACAAAACTTCACAGGCACATTCGCAATCCCCTTTTCATTAATAATATGAACATGTTACATTGTGTGAAGTGGCCACTAGTTTTAAATCTTATCATAGAGCTGTCAGACTTCACTGAAAATAATGTAGCGCATGATGGGTTTAGTTTTTTAACCCTGACACTATTTTTGATATTTGTGCCAAACTTTTATACCGACCATATACACTTGCTGTGTAGACAAACACACTTTGACTTATTAACTTTTAGAAATATTTTCAACATCCAATTTTGTAAAAAAAATTTGTCCAAGTTAAATATCTTCTGGGGTTGGTCCACACATCAATGAATGGTCGATCTTACTTGTCAATCTCATTTCTATATTCAGATCCAGCTGATACCTGCAACATTTTTTCTGAAGGAAGGGATTCTGATGCACAATTCATAAATATACAGAGCCCAGCAAGCAGATGTTGCCTGTCTATGCAAATTATCCTAGCAAAAACAACAGAGAAATAAGTAGTGCAGGTGGGCAGAGAGACTATTTGTAGGAGTGATGGAAGGGAGATGGATCCCTGTTTTCATGGCAGAAAAGCTCAATTATGGAGCTTGAGGGACTGGAAATTTAGGTGGAGCTAATAAAATTTAGAAACAAGAATGAGTCCAGGCTAAGCCAAAGAAATGAAATAAAGGAGACCATGGAAGAATTGGAGGACCATAGTTTCAAGGTGAATATAAGGGACAGGAGGGCCAGGGTGGAACCAGAAGCCATAGATCTGAAAATGACAAGGTCAATCCTGAGGATGACTTCAGATCCCAACCCTGTTCCTTGAGGTTCACCATTGCGACACATTATCAAACACTCTTAGTCCAACACACGTGATTTCACTTGGCATCTTCATTATTAGAGACTACAAGGCTTTAAATCTGTGCATCACATTATCGGAAACATACAAATCTGCACTGTTGGTGTACTGTCAGGAACAGGGTAAGGAAACGCTGACCTAAGGCATCCAATAAGCACACTGGTGGAGCCAGAAGAGTAGAAAGCATGGTCCTCGGTGAAGCCAGGGAGCTTTTAAAGACAAGGCTGCATGCACTGCTTTTTTGATGTTGGAGATTACATGCAACAAATATGGGAGCCAACAATATGCCAAAACAATCTGAATTTGAAATATCGACTACTGTAATTTAAGGAGAGATGCATTCGAGTATCAAAAGCGAGTGTTCATTTCGTTGCAGGAGTTTTCTGGTGCAGCTAAAATTTGCTCTTGGCCTCAAGTGTTCACACAAACATGATTCATTTATTTGTGAGTATAACTGGTCTTTAAAACTGAGTAAACAGCTTACAAACACTGTAAAATAACTTAAAAAATTACAAAAGGTGCAACAATATTACTAAATATGCTACAAAACATGACTAAAAATGCAACAACAAATTTGCATTTTTTTCAAAGCATAAAGTAATTCATACTTTATCATTTAATTACATTACTTGAGTAGCCTATATTTAATTTTTTTTTTTTTAATTTGAGTAATTAAAAATTTGCCCTAAATTAATTTGTGTTTGTGAGCCATCATGGCACTGTAGCCCGGGGTTCCCAAACTATTAGCCTGCGACCCCCAAAATAACAGCAGCAGTGACTTGCAACCCCAATATCCTCTGAGGTGGTTATAAATATACAAACAAATTCTATTCTTGTTTAATTCTGGAGAACAGCACTCGCAGATCCTCCTCCCTGTTCAGTTGTGGCCTGTATTTGATTTTATTGTATGCGAGTGCCATAAAGGTATCAAAAAGTTTATCCTGGTGTCAAATATCTGCATCTGACCCTATTGATTTTGGTTAATCTAACAAAATAGACTCCAGGGGTCACAATCCAATGGGGAAAAATTGCATTATTTTATAACTATTAAATACTACTTTTATGTTCTGTAGCATATGGACAAAATATGCTCATTCTAGTAGTTTCATAAAATGAATTTGATTTTGGAAATCACCCAAGCGACCCCTTAGGGGTCCCAACCCCCACTTGGGAACCCTGCTTGTAGCCCACAATAAGGACTGGCTTTAAAAAAAAAGAAGAAAAAAGTCTGCCAGCACTTTACACCAGTTCCAAGAAGATACGTCAAAATGGCAATGTATGGCTAAATAGGCCTTTCAAATCTCCTTGTTGAAACTTGCTGTAGTTAGAAAACATAGTTCCTGGCTGTGTCCTATTCCCAGGTATCCCCCCTATGCCCTATTCATTTAGAACGTTCTAAAATTTAAACTTCAAATTATTTTTAAAAAGCATTAACGTCATCACTATTAAGTGAAATTTGCTTTCAAAGTATTTTAAAGTTCAGTTTTAGCAATCTTTATGTTTAACAATTGCACTCCTTCGCAGTGCACTTTGAAAGCATTGATGTCATTTTGAACACAGCCGTGGCTCATGACGAAAGCTATAGATGACCTAACATTTAAAAGTGGAATTTACGTTACGTCTTCAAAGCTTGTGAAAAAACAAAAAAACAGCATACGTTAATGCTTTTAATTTATAGTAGTTATTTATTAGTATGTGTACTGTATATGACATGACTTTCAAAAAAAAACAAAAAAAAAACATATCCTAATTAATAATAATAATAATAACATTAATTATCATCATCATCATCATCATTATTAATATTATTAATATTATTATTAAAGTAGGATTTTCGTCATTTTCCATTAAATAATGCATGAATTTTTCATTTCTTAATAAATAGCTTCATTTTTTTTATTTATATAATTTATATATGATACTGTATTAGAATACATGTTAGCTTTTGTAAGTGATTTATGTTTTAGAATAGAATATGTAATGTTCTCAATAATATTTGTAAAAGGAACATAGGCCCTATATGTTCTATTTACATAAATTTCAATTAATATGGAAACGAGTGCATGTTTTTATCAAAACTAATATGGATTTTTTTTTTATGCGTGTGCGTGTAAATCAATATAATTTGCACAAAGAAAATTATGGGGTTCTTCTCTAAAGAAGTTGTTACCAACCCCGTTTAGAGCATCATTATGGGCGTTTTACAACAAATGTTGTTCAAACAACGGATCTGTGACAGAGAAAACTACGGGTTTTGGAAAACACTCATCACTACATAGTTCTTTTCCCAAGTGATGCATTGTACTATGATAGTTCAGCTGCAAGTTACATCGTTGTTTGGAAAACGCACCCGTGGAAACTCTCATTACCGGCCTGCAGAAACCTACATGTACTTGAAAGAATTACACATGATGGTTACTCATACTTAAATAAATATTAAACAGCATATTCTATCGTACTGTATATGTATTTTGTTAAAACACATAATGCATTGGAAGTACACAAACAGATATATGCAGATAATTATAATAAGTTTAAAGCTGTTTGTTTTTAAAGATATTAATACCTTCAAATAGAAAGGAGGTTAAGTGAAAACTCAGAGTATTTTAACCCTGAAATGAGAGAAACTCTGCGTTTTCTGTTTCAAAAGGGCAGGTTTGTTAAACTCGAGAAAGCAGGGTAAGTCAAGCCTGTTTCTGAAAGAGTGGTAAATTTAACTCAGAGTCAGTTGCTATGGTAGCTTACTCTGTGAACCTAACCTGGTCAGGAGCAGGTTTTATTCTTTTAACTTGGAGTTTCTGTTGGTCTCCTCCCTTTTTTTAAAGACGAAGCGGTATTTCTCGCCTTATAGCCTTACATTTCCACCAACCTATTTTAATGCTCATTTTGGGGATACGCATAAAAAACGATTGATGAAAATCCCAGGATGCACATAACTTTTGAAAATACGCACAAAAAACACTTGCCTAACTGAGTAGGATAAACTTTTATTCAATATAAGAGGTGCACATAAACAATTTACTGAACAAATTCCAGTTTGTGCATTAAAAAAGGTTTGTTATAAGAGATCATATGATGATGAAAATATGTGTAAAGTGTGAATTGACAAACCAGCAGGCACATCTAAAATGTTGTTTTGGTCATTCATTCTAAAACGCCTTAACAGTTTCAGTGTTAATGTTATTATATTATTAATGACCTCCAGAGCACCTGGAGCTTGTCAAGACCGTCTGTTCTCCACGTCTCATGTCTTTAAACGCCCCCATGCGTTCATTGTGTCAACATTTATTAAATAAAGAAAAGATTAACGTAGCCTCTTCTACCGCAGTAAATTCTGTTTTTACTGTTGATATTTGGCGTCCGTTTAATCAGGAAGTGTTGATTTTGTTCTCTTTGACTCGTTGGATGGTTGCACATGAATTTAATTAATATTTTTGGATGGAAACATAGCTATTGCTTACATTTCAGTCACACAAAAAACAAAGTCATGTTCGAGAATGGCTTGTCCTTTTTCAATAAATAATTAGCTTAAATTCACTGTCCTTTGACAGGGACATGTACTGTTACTAGATTATATGGGATTATTATTCTTTGTAAAAACTATTGTTTAGTTCTGCTTACATTACATCACTTGATCAATAAAAAAGGCAGACACACAAGTGCACTTTTAAATCTATTAAAACAGATCAACATGTATAAAATTAGGAACGCATCTAAAAATGTTATAAACGTCACACATTACATTAATTATTTTATTATACTTAAATATTTAATTACTTTAAATGTAAAATTTGCATTAACTTGAGCAGCTGTTTTCTGTGGTGTTGCTTTTTAAAATATATGGTCATATTTGCTATAACTTTACATGAGCACATCAAGTTCAGCTGGTGAAAGAAATGGTGATCTCATAGTCATGCACCCGTAATATCTGCACTCCATTGATAATGCCTTTTTATAGTCGCGGTGTGCGTGCTTAACTCTGAGTTGCTCTACTCAAAGTTGATTGACCTAACTCAGATCAGCTGTTCTGAAACCGAAAACTCTGAATTTTTAATCTCTCTGTAAATCAACAGTGCCCCTTGTATTTTGTTTATTGTTTTGTATTTCATTATTTGAATGTGTATTGGTTTCTGTTGTAAATTTCCTTGTTTCCAGTTGGCTTGAGTCAGAGGTCACATGATCTTTCATGATAAATTTAACCTGTGAGAGTTTGTATGGACAGCAAAGTGAGATCTTAACGTAGGCACCTGTTAAATGCTCCTGCTTATTCTACAGCTGGTTATCAGGCCAACATGGTACACTACACATTGTTGTATATTATTTGTTTATTTCGATGTCCTTTTGATTTGTGTTTGTGTAAAGCATTCGGTTTGTTTGTTTCTTTACTTTTTTATTTTTCATAGTGTTTATTAAATGAAACGCATGAACATGAGTATTTGGAAGCGTGGACTGTTTTAATAACCGGCGGGTAGCTACAGAAATGATTTTGTATTTAAAAAGTGATTTTAACAATCAAATCTCTTTTTCACCACAATGGTAAAATGTAGCAAAAATGTGAAATATATAAATCACATCAGAAACCACACTGAAAAACAGCAACAACAACCAACAAACAACAGTCTCTGGATGCTGTATGACCTAACAGTGCTCTTGCTCCAGTTCATGACACCTTCAATTCTACTGGAGAATTTATAAATACAGAGCATAACTTACAGATATTTAAACAGTGGCAAGTTTAATAGTTATAGGTGCCCTATAAAAAAATTGGGTATACCTTGGAATAATCAATAATAATAAGTGTTCAGTACATAGAAATAGCCTTACACACCATTGTTTCCTCGTTCTCATGTAAATCTGTTGCATTGCTCGAGGGGCTATTCAAGTGCATGCCCTCATGATTTGCATGTACATTATGTACTCATGTTTTACATCATCCAAAACTGACGAGCAGCTGCGTCATAAAGAGAACAGCAGCCAAAACACAGACTGATTTGTTGAAGACAGGCTTCTAAAAATGCACACCCCAGGCTGTGATTTGAGTAGGGCTGGGTATCGTTCCAAAATTTTCTATACCGATACCGATAACGATACCCTGAATTCGATACCGGTTCCGAACGATACTTTTTTCAATACTTTTATTTTCAGGATGTTCGTGACACTTTTCACAGCAGGCTTATCTCTAAGACCAATAAACAAAGGAACAAAAGCACAAAATTAACTAAGTGTAGTTAACACAATATATTAGTGCAAACAGTTTTAATAAAGTTCAAGCAGTTTTAAGTCAATCAATTTTAAGTATTTGTGAGGCTTACTGCTGCTTGAAGGTTTAGTTCACCCAAAAATTTAAATTCTGTCATTAATTATCTACAAATGAAGATATTTCGGATTTAATCTAAGAGCTTTCTGATCCTCCCATGGATAAATCATTGAATAAAGTTATTTTTGTTTACTTTGCGCACAGAAGTATTCTTGCAGCTTCATTTAAATATGATTAAACCACTTAAATCACATGGACTTATTTTGACTATGTTTTTGGTTCCTTTCAAGGCATTGAAAAATACATATCCAGTAAATCTAATCTTTCTCCACAGTAGAAAAAGGCAGCAAACCTTTAACAATAAACCTTTAACATTTGTAACGGCCCTGTGGCATTCATCTTTCCTTTCTTTGTTCATTTTTACTTTTTCTGCCAGTGTAAATGGATTATCACTTGATGGTCTCCTAATTCCAGGGTCAGAAGGAGCAGAGACTATAACATTAATGTGAAGAAAACATGAAAGCTAAACTGTTAATGCAGCCAAGGATAAGGACATTTATACAAGATAAGTTTAATGTGAGGTAAACTTCATCATTTACTGTTAACCTTTAAACATTTTAGTATCAACTTAGCCAGGTATTTAAAGCCATTGAAACAGTACATAACGTTACACAGCTTACGTTAGGTCAAAAAAGGATTAATAATTTTACCCTGCACAAACTTAAGCCCCGTTTACACTGTCAAGTCTTGATGCCCAATTCCGTATACATATGATACTGCCTATATCAGATTTTTTTTGTCTGTCCGTTTACACGTTCTTTTAATTGTGACCCATATCCAATTCATGACTTTACATTTGCCGTACAATTACTATTGCATGCATAAACGCGGGTTTTAGCATATGTGCCACACTAGCCACGATGGAAGAAACTGTCTTGTTTATAGCTCTGCGAAATATGCGAAGCGTAGTATAAGCAGTGAATGGTTCAGTCCAGATTTAACCCCACGCAGTATACGTAATGGTATGACCCTAATGTGCGTGGTGTGTGTAGTTGATGTAGCCTTTACCTGTGTGCGCACTGGTGTTGTTGGAGAGAATAAAGTTGTTCTATGTGTAGCCCGCAGTGAGTGTATTATTAGCGACAAAAAGCAAAAGTTACAACACGAAGTTCGCCCCAACTTTAAATGATTTTGAGGTGGAGGAGGTGGGAAAGGGCCGTCATTGCAGCTTGTGCTTATGGTTTATATGCTGTCTTCCACCATTCAAAGGAATGTGTGGTTACGAGAGAGATCTCAGGTCTGGTGGGAGCAAATTGTGGCGACTGACCACTTTCCTCCATGTTTCCTCTGTTGTTGTTGTTTACCGCGTCGGAATCTCCACACACGTTCTTCCTTCTACATCATTAAACCGCGGAGAAGCACCACCTGTCACAAGTTTAATGATGATCACAACAGAACGCCTCAATAAATCCGATCTGCCTGTTACATGACAGTCGCATAGTCACACATCCGATTTATATCTGATTTATTTCCACATATGAAGGAGACCTGAAACCAATCTCTGAATATCCGAATGCATGCGTTTTTTTTCTGTTTACCACGGTCATCATACAGATCCGATCTGTGTCACATATGAACAAAAAAATCGGAATTGGGTCACATTTTATCTGCAGTGTAAACGGGGCCTTAAACTTAACTTTAACGGTACACAAGCAAGAAGTGCTAAAAGTTTTTGATTTTGTATGTCTGTTTGACAATTTGACAAGCTCTGCGCGAGTGGGCGTAACCGCCGTAAACTACTGATTTTCAAGACAGCCTCGCCGCAGAAAATTACCAGCATTTGATCAGGGCACGTTAAGGGTGCAGGTTTCTCCAAGTGGTGCTCACTGATGTTGATTTTATCGAAATTTGGTACCGAACGAAAATGATTTTTTCGATACTCGGGTAGTATCGAGACGATTCGGTCGGTGCTTAAAAAGTATCGAACTCGATACCCAGCCCTAGATTTGAGATTATAACAATGATAATTTTTCTCCCTTTTTTATGTTTATCAAATGTTTATATTAAACTAAGCATGTATGTGGGACTTTTATTTGAAAACGTTACACACAAAGTCAAAGCCAGATGCACCAGTTTGTTTTCTGTGTGTTACCAAGCAATGGCTCCCCAGTCTTTCCCACAGGCTTTAGAGCTCGTCAGAGAGCAAAATGCAGATATACAGATTACAAAATGTATTCACAGCCACCCCAAAAGAGCATAAGGTATGTTTAATTGTGTCTTTGTTAATTGATTGTGTTTATTGTGAAAACAATCACATGTAGACTGCTGAGGGTTGTGTTTAATGCACGTTTAAGCACTGAGTGTTTAACTCAGCTCGTTCAGTATTTTCTTTCTGGAGTAAAAGAATAGCAAAACACTTTATTAAATGTATAAAACACTTAATTATCTATTTATGCAGAGGTTAATACCAATTCCTGGCTGTGTTACATTTACATTATAGCTTCAAAATACAACACATTACATCTCTGTGACTCTCTTTTACTGAGTTTAATTATAATTTAGCCTATATTTTATTTTAGGTTACTCTGTCTGGTGGTTTACGTTAGATAGCTCACTCACTCCATGCTAAAATAAACTTCTCCACCACTTAAGTTCAAACAAATGAACAGGGCATCTACTCTGTTTGTTAAAAATTTATATTTTTTAAATCAAGTATGATTATTTTGCACATTTATTTTTTCAGTATATCATGTTGTGTTAGAGTGTGCATGCATGCGTGTGAGTGAGAGGGAGAGAAAGAGAGCACAGAGTGCTGCATCAGAGCGGAGCTCATTAATATTTATGAAATATTTATAAATATGGTCAATAAGGACCATCTGATTGTAGCGTTATTTTATGGGTAATAAATGAGCATATAAAACCATTTCTGGAGAATTGTTGAACTTACCTAACCCGCATACCTAAGATGTAGATATCAGACAACAATTTTATTAAATCAAGACAGTATATGGCACCTTCAAGCTGCTGTTCGGTTGTCAATTAAATGTTTTTTAGTTTCCTGAATTAATTGTTGTATCATAAGAAATCCCTTTAAAATTGCAAATCTGATCAAAATTACAAATCTTGACATCAAAATAACTATAGCTATATACAATATCCAACTGGATCAATTTAATGCTTTAATAATGTTCCATACACAAGTACTCAAGTATCAGTGATTGGCTAAAACTTTTATTTGGGGTCCAAGAGTTTAAGCCTCTTGTGTTGTTATGACTATGTTATAATTTTAGGCAGAGATGCTATTTAAACTATGCAAACATAAAAAATGATCTATAAACTAAGTGTAAATAGTAGTTTGATGCTATTCAAATAAGGGTTCCTCAGGCTCAGTGTATTTTTAATAATATGTTATAAAATAGTATGCATTAAGATTATTTAGTGTATATGATATTAGCTGCATTTACAGTGTGTTTTGATTTTCTGAATTTAAATGTGATCAGATTTTCAGCCAAAACCTTTGAATGTACAAAACAGATCAGTTACCGAATGTCCAGTTACCGAATTTAGCTTTAAATATGACTTTTAGTATGTCTCTGTATGAAACTGAAATAACTCTGCTCTTGCTTCAATTCATAACAGATGGTTTTAAAGTACAAATTAAATCAAAACTAACCATATAATTTTGTCAGCTCACATTGCCAGTTTTGTGGTGAACAATGTATTTCTGCGTTTCATTAAGGAAAAAAAATTGCTATTGTGATCTAAAATTAAAATGTGAAAATGACTTCCTGTTTTTTCAGTTAAATTCTCAGATCACTTGATTTTTGATGTATTGGGCGTGGTTAACATACTTAACCTAACCCAGGCTCATTCTGAATATGTACCGCTATATACATTTCTGGAGAGCACCAAATACATCCTAGGAGGTACGTTTTTTTGCAGTTTTTGTTTTCGCGAATCCACCAGAGGCCACTGTGTGTGCTTTTTGAGATCTCAAATCTTTTCTCGCGAGTGCCATTCGTGCCTGCTGTTCTTGCGTAAATACACCAGAGGCCGCTGTTGACTGACTGACTGACTGAGTGATCGACCGATCTCCCCACCCTCCTCTTTCCCTAAACCCAACCAATAGTGTTTTTAAAAGTACTGATTGACCCGCCCACTCACCCACTTCCCTAAACCCAACTGACAGTTTTAAAAAGCAATCCAGAAAAAGAAAAGCCCTTGCCTGATTTTTACCTCGCGTTCAGATATTACCACAGTCTCACCCTGTTATTTACATTATTTTATGTCTTGGCTTCTATTTTTGTTCTACCTACGTTATTCGCCAGACTCGTACCCCATAGTCAGCTCCTCTCTGCATCTCAAGTCCGCTGACATGCATGACGAGCTAACTGGACAATCTGGTAACTGTGGGAAAGCCGTCCATACGGAGATAAGCGGTCAGCTGGTAGGCGTTAAAAGGAATGGCATCATACCACCCTGTAGTGTTCATTTTAAAGAAGAAATGCAGCCATACGTACTTCTGGCTACATAATTTGAAATCTCCTGGAAGGTATGTATGGCTACGTTTTCAGGATGAGTCTGTGTTGACATAACCACACCCCTCCAACTGTCAGTTTTGACAACAACAGAAATGGTGAGGAGGAGGTGTTTGTTAGGTTGTAATAACTTTTTTAAAACCCATTTCCCGATCTTACTAAATGAAATGCCAGCCTGATCTCACGAGAAAACGTAAGTTCAGTTCAGTTGTATGAAATTGTACGATTTTAAAAAGAAGGCGTGTACCCAACCCCACCCCTAAACCCAACCGTCATTGGGGGATGAGCAAATCGTTCTAAATTGTACAAATTAGATTGTACGAATTCATATAAATAAGCCTCTAAATCAAAAAGTTACAAATTGCCATAGATTGTGTTGGAAATGCCTACTTTACTACCTCCATTCAGCTGGCAGCAGAAAAAAAACAAGCCATGGCCACTGTTTTCTCATTTACTATTCCGTTTCTATAGGAACTGCGTCACAATACAAAAAATTGTGGTTTATGTGGACTTTAAGAATTTGGAAAACTTGGGGAACACAAAGTAGGATTAACAGAAAGATCATTCAATAGTGGCTAGGTTTATACTTAAGTAGCAAAATGCACCAAAATCAAGCATACAGCAACAGGGCCAATGTTAAACAAAAAGTGGTATTATTTCACAATTCTTGAGGACTGGGAAATGGCTACTTCACCAATGTAACAGAATCTTTTCTGAGCAATGTTTTTTTTTTTTAAATCTCATTTTAGCCCTCATGCATATGCTCTTGACAAATCATTAGACGTGGTTCTAGAGAGTTCCTTTCTAGGTAATTATGAACCAAAAAACTGTGCCTGTTTAAACAACAAACTCACCCTATCACAATTCGCAATGCTAAAGATTTGTTCAAACCTAAGTTGTTTTTACAGCACTGTAGGTTCAAGAAACTACAGCTCCTTGCAGGCCTGGTTTCTATATTTAGGCTTACTAAATAAATGAAGACAACAAAAAACACATTGTACAAAAACCCCACAAAAGGTTATGACCTAAATGTGGGAATTAGGGAAATGATTTAGTTGTGGTGTGTTTTTAACACATCTGACAAAGGTCCAGAATTGCCATTGGTGCAGATTTTTTGCCACTATTTTTCTCATTTGTCCTGTTTTGACTGCTATTCCATCATAAATTGTGGAAAAAACCCATCGAAGATTTTGAGACCACGCAGAATCTGACATAACTGAAGTCAAACTTTTGCTACTGCTAAGGGTTTCTTCCTCTAACACATCACATGAACGGGTCTTTTCATCATTACACCTTAGCAACCACACAGCAAAACCAGGCAACCACCCACATTTTTTTTTTTTTTGCACAGGCAAGCATCTATCTTTTTCAGAAAGGCAAATTACCCAATTCCAGGGAATAGTAATAATAGTAATAGTGAAAAAGTGAGAGGGCGAAAAAACAGTGAAATGTCCTACACTGAAAACCCTAATAAGTTGACTGAACTAAATTAATTGAGTAAACTCGTTGCCCTCAATTTAATTGAGTAATGGAGTCTCCCAAACTTGCATATTTAAGTTTATTTTACTTGTAGTTTATTACTACTAGTTTTGTAGACTATACTTAAATTGTTCAGTTCACCAAACTTAGTACTTAAGTAGATTAGACTGAAACTGTTCAGTTCACCAAACTTAGTACTAAGTTTGGTGAACTGAACAATTTAAGTATAGTCTACAAACCGGCAAGTAAAATAAACTTAAATATGCAAGTTTTGGGAGACTCCATTACTCAACTAATTGAGGCAACGAGTTATCTCAAATAATTTAGTTCAGTCAACTTATTAGGGTTTTCAGTGTGTGAATAATATACTATGAAAAATGATTAAATAAAATAAAAAAATAAAAAAGTAACCATTTATTCACATTATGATGAATAATTATACTGAAGCCATTTGTTTTCTGATTTAAAAAAAGGTCTTGCACTTAAAAGCTTGCACAAATTAGAATTTTACAGTCAAGACTACATTTGTGAAAATTACCTATTTTTTTCAAAGGATTAATGATGATTTTGAGCTCACTACACTTGAAATCTTAAGTTTATGCATTTTCATGGTACATAAGTTAAATTAATTTATATTTTTAAGTGATAGGAACAAAATGCTAAATTTTAAGTTATGTTCAGTCAACTTACTTAATTGTTTAAGTAAAGACAACATTTGGGCTTACAGTGTATGGAAATTCCCATTCAAAGCATTAAATGGCCTTCTGCAAATATAAAAAGAGATTCGACTGACCAGAAATGTTGATTTTTAGCCATTCACATTCAGTTTTTTATGTAAAAAAACAAACAAAACAAAAAACAAGGCAACAGAAATGCATTTTTAAAATCTGCACCCAGAATACTGTGGATACTGCATGTGCCAGTGTGTACATTCAAATAAACGAACATAGAATATAAAAATATCTAAAATAACACTTTAAGTCGCAAGGCCAATAACAGGCATGATCACTGACAGCTTCACTGAACCCCTTGAAAACACACGCACCACGCACCCACAAAGAGCTCCATGAGCATCAGTCCTAGCATCCACCGTTAACACGGGTTTGGTGGGTAGGAGATCAATCTGGAGTACGGCAAACAAATGCGTAATCATTCCACAACGATCTAATATATATACTCACCACAAAGCAGCTGCATCCAAGCGCAGGTTTTGTAGACGGTGGCGGTGTTTGCAGAAAAAGAAGAGCGCCATACAGGCGATGCAGCTCAAAATGAGCACCATGGACAGCAGCACGAAGAATGAGGCCGCCTTAAACGCGCCGGACGGGATGGAGCTGAAGTCCGAAAATGTTCCCTGGCAAATCAGCTCCCGGTTTCGAGTTGCCGTCGCCCACACAGTAATGGAACAGCCCGAAGTAACCGGCATGTGGTGTACTCACGCTGTCCCCGATCCAATAAGGCTGGATGAAGACACCACGTTGATGGTGGCGAAGCAGATGGTGAAGATGGCCCACAAGACAACCGATGGCTCGAGAGTTACGCATATAGTTGTCATGGTAAATCTTTGAGGCTTCTTGTGAAGGTAGCATTTTTCCTCGTTGCACCCAACCGTCTACCCTCCTGTGATTTGTTTCTGCTATTTCCGGCGTCTCTATCTCCCCCTATCTACCCCACCGGCACCCTCAGAAATGCGCCTCTGCCGCGAGTCCTCAAATGGAGATGAATAAAGATCTGTCTAATTTGAAGTGGGCTAATGAAGATGTGAGAGAGGTGTCCGTCCTTGATGCTATCTACCAGAACCGATCAGTCTTTTTCGTCACATCAGAATTGATCAACATAAAACAAATAAATAATTGATGGAAACGTTATGATAATGCATTCGTTGAAACAAGAAATCACGCTCTGTTCCGTTCCTCCTCCGTTTCTCCGTGCAGGAAAAAAGATTGAGATTACATGGCAAAAATAAGTGTTTATGGCAAAATCGAGATACGCATTATTGCTGCTCGGTGTGTCTGGGCATAAATAGTATATCCGGTGTTCCTCTCATCTGCGGTGAAGCTGTCAAGATGTCATGATGGATCTTCCGCAGGCGAGCGAGAGCAGATTTAACGAAATCTGGAACATCGGCGAGAAGCGTCGCACGTAGTCGTAATAATAACCTGCATGTGTCCGTCGCCAGAAACGTCTGAATTTCATTCAGGAGGGCACTTCTTTTTCCGGTTTGTGGCTTTTGTCTTTCATTGCAAGCGTCTCCGACGTCCCAGTTAGGTTATTTCTTCTCTGCGCGCACGCGCTGGTGATGTTCAGAGCTGCCGGTGATGCGCGTACACGATTTGGGATATTGCAGAAATTTCAATAAGTTCACGCCCATTCAACATGCGTCAATACATATTAGTAGCTGTAACTGTTTTTTAAACGCGTTCAAAAAGCACAGCTTTGCAGATTTTATTTTAGTTTAAAGTAAGAGATGGCACGTTTATCTTTTTCATCAATACTAGAAAATGTGGTAGCCTAATCTGCTCATTCTTAGTGGGAAATGATATTTACGAGGAATTCCAAACTTTAAATCAAAATAATTAGGGAATTGGCCAGTTGTGCAGACTTTACTTTCAAATGATCCACGGCTACACCTGTAGAAACCCAGAAAGAAAATGGAAGTTTGGTTAAATTCACACTTTTTAACTTGAAATATACTTGTGTTCTATCAGTCATTTTAATACCAGCTCTGACATATTCGATGTGTTAATCAAGGGATCAAACGATAACCTAATAGTTCAGCATGTCTCTGAAGACATCATTGATGAATGTCTTAAGGCCATTGGCCAGTTCGAATAGCATTACAAGATATTCATAATGCCCAGCGCAGAAGGCTGTCTTTCATTCATCCCCTTCTTTAATTCTAATCAGGTAGTAAGCACTGCACACTCTCAGAAAAAAAAGGTGCACGGTGGTACAAATAATGTTCCTTAAGGAACAGTTTTGTACCTTTGCAAAAGTTTTACCTTATATGGTACAGAAAAGTCCACTTATGATACTGTTCTGTAGATTTTATGGTACAATTAAAATGAAGGTACACAATTGTTCTCATTAAAAAGGTACATAAGTATTGGACAACTCCTTCTTTGTTACAATATCTATGAAAATACATTTTACTGGAAGGGCAAAGGGATTGTATGAGTAATTTCCATGTTACAACATGAATCATTATTTAAAATCATATGTTTAAAGATTCTCATAAACATTAATTAAGTTCTACAATACAAAACAACTGGTAAACAAAACTATAGATATTGTAAACTAAACATTTAAGGCATTTTTATTAAACATTTGGTAAGCATTTTCTGATAAATACAGATATTATTGACATCCGCACCTTTTGGCGTTTGCTTTCCACTACGGCAATGTGTTCATGCAGACATTTTACTATTGTAAAACTAAACAAACATTGTGCATATCTTCTTACAATACTTTTGCATAATTCTATTTCTATTATAAAAATTAAGTAAATTAAATGTACTTTAAAGTGATTACAAAGGTATTATGTAAAAATGTTTTTATTGTACATGGGAGAATGTATCTGTAACATTTTTGTGAAAAGTGTGAAATGTTTAAATAAAAAATATATCTTTTAATTTATGTTAATAATTTTTTATTATTATTCTTTAATGTAAATGGAAAATGCGCGGTTGGCGTTTCTGTGTGGAGTTTGCATGTCGATTTCCCGCACAAGTCCAAAGACATGTGCTGTAGGTGAATTGGGTAGGCTAAATTGTCCGTAGTGTATGTGTGTGTATGGATGTTGCAGTGTTGTCCAGTAATGGGTTGCAGCTGGAAGGGCATCCGCTGCATAAAACATATGCTGGATAAGTTGGTGGTTCATTCCGCTGTGGCGATCCCAGATTAATAAAGGGACTAAGCCAAAAGAAAATGAATGAATGAATGTTTTATATTTACTGGAAATAAATTGACGCATTTTGCATATAGCAAAATGCCTTTTAAATAGACATTGAAGGAACACATTGACACTGTTAAGGTACAAAGTGTATTGTCACTGTAGTGGTACCTTCATGGATCACGTTTGTATCTCTGATGAAGGTACAATGTTGTATCTGCAGGTTTTAAAAAACCAAAGGTACATTTTGGTTTCCCATGGTACAAATCATGTCCCTTAAAGGTACAAACTACAATGTTACAAATTAGTTTCTTTGTCTTAAGGTACAATTCTCTTCCATAAAAAGGTACTGCCCCAGTGACAAGGGTTTGTACCTTCTTTGGTACAACATTGTACTATTTTTTTCTGAGAGTGCAGAGGTCGAGTTTTGTGAAGAAATTTGCAGTTCTACAATGTTCTAGTGCTGCTGGAACAAGTGGAAGTGTCTAACAATGCAAGGACACAGGCCACCATCCTTCTTTGCCACAAAGAAGAAACCAGCAGAGGAACCTTGTCCAGTTCCTCTTTAGAAGCGTTTATAGCTTTTGTTTCTAGTTGAGACAGGGGATAAAGTATCCCACAAGGGGACTTGGTGCCAGGCATTATTTTAATGGAACAGTACTCAGTAAAATGTAGTTGGGTTGCTTTTTGTCTGTTGGCTATGGTATTGATAACATGAATGAAATACGAGAGTTATAGGGATTTCTACACATTGATTGTTAAAAGGTTGAATAGTATCAGAACTCACAGGCAGGGTCTTGTTCAAGAGTTTAGTTGGACTTAAGGTCTTTATGTGTCCAGATTGACCAAAATACAGACCGAGGTTTTTATAGATCCCATAACAAATGTAAAATAAAAAATAAAAAAATAAAAACAAACCTGACCTTATGTACATTTCAAGACCTAATAAGAGACAATCTAAACACCAAACATTCAACTATTATTCAACTCTCCTAATTTTATCTATTTTTTTTTTTTTTATTTTTTTTTGTGTTGAGATCAGAGGGCTACAGGGAAAAGCAGTTGTGTATATAGGCTCTACTGTTATATTAATGCAACAGCACATATGGAGGACATTAAGGAGGCCAAGTGAGCACCTGTGAACACAGTTGTAAATGTGTAAATTATGACTGTCAGGGTGAGATTTGACTTCTTAAACAAAAAGGTGATTTGTTGAACTTGGGAGAGAACGGTCATGGACTCTGGAGATATCTCAAGGGTGAACATCTGTGGAACAAGCATAGGGAGCATGTTGTAAATCTGAATATGGCTTTGCCCCTGCCATCAGAATATCCTAAATTAATAAATGTAGAACATCAGAAAATCATGACAACATACCACAACATACTCCAGAGATAGCAACTCAAACTAAAGTCACCACTGATATTTCAGACAAGATTAATCAATTACACATTTTATTTAAGCACTGACAATATCCCAGAAAGGTGTAAAGCTTATGTTTCTAATGTAAAGATGAATATTATTAGAGTGGAATGGAAAAATAATATAACCTTCTCAACGTACTTGGGCCTCTCCGCTTGATCTATTGTAAAAACCCGAAGAAAGCCTGTTTCTGTGATGACAATTGATAAACCCAGCAAGGATTCATCAACTTCTCATTTTGTCTAGTTTTTAAAGTGACAGCTCACCAAAATTGAAATCCACTTGCATCCTCCACTTTCTTTCTTTTCAAATAACTAAATAAATATTCAACAGTCAAATAAATATTGAAGAATATTGGAAAGCAGGAGTCGTTGACTTTAATTTGTTTCTACAATGGATGTCAATGAATTTCACCATTAAAGGTTCAGTAAAAGATTTACTCATTATTTACTCACCCTCAAGTAATTCCAAACCTTAATAAGTTTCTTTCTTCTGTTAGGCACAAAATTATATTTTGAAGAAAGACTAAAACCTGTAATCATTGACTTCCAAAGTAGGAAAAACAAATACTATGAGAGTAATTTGATTAAACCTGAATTGTTTAATATTTCATTGCCTTCTCAAATGTTTGATGCTTATTGATTGAGGTACCAGATTACTTTTTTATAAGTTAAAAACTATTTCAGTTTCAGTCTTATAATTTGACTTACGTTATTAGTATAATTTGATTTTAATGTGTTAATTTAGCTGTTTGTGGAAATTTTTGTTACAAGTAGGAAATTTGCAGCAATTACAAGTTTTTGTTGCACAAATTATAATTTTTCTTCCACAATTACTATATTTTAATTTAAAAGTTCAGCTAAATAATTAAAAACTGAAATGACTTGACAGTGGCCACCCGTAGAAAACACATATGTTCTCTCTATATGCACCAAACACTTTCTTGCAAACACTCCATGTCTCTAGAATGTAATGTGTATTTATATAGCGCATTTATTGTGTATGGCCATACACCCAAAGTGCTTCACAATAATGAAGGGGCGGGGAGGGGGTCTCTCCACACTACCCCCAGTGTGCAGCATCCACTTGGATGATTCCACAGCAGCCACAGGACAATGGTGCCAGTGCGCTCACCACACACCAGCTATTGGTGGAGTGAAAAAGCATTGTGCAATTCTGAGTGTGCTTCACACAGGTGAGTGGGGTAAACAAACCACTTGTAAAAAATTGTTTTTTTCCATATTTACCAGACAATTTCTTAAACTCTACAAATACTTAATAAAAATGTTTACCTCTTAGCACACCACAAATCACATAGCAATACTTTAATCCTAAATATAAATTTTGCGCAATATACTGCACAATAATGCACAATATGTAAAGTACTTGTATAGCCTCTCTTAGGTTATGTGTATAGTCAACTATTTATTTTATATAGTTAGATTACCAGCAAATTGTTATGTTTTTTTAATTGCTCTTTCAACAAATCTGCATATTTTGTTGTACAGTGTTGTGTTCATATTTATATTTATTAATGTAGCATCATGTTCCTGTGAGACAAGACATTTTTGTAACAAAATGACAATAAAAACAATAAAACATGTAGCAAAACTTGACGAAATAATTACAAGTCAACTTGACTTGACTTTTCTGTTAAGTATTATAATTTGTTTGAAAGACTATATTTGTCATTTTTAGACAATTGAAGTATCAGATAAACAATTTTTCTTAATATTTGACATCTGTTTTAACAGGACTACTAAATAAAGATTATCAATTTTTGGGGCTTGATTATGATGCATTAATGTACAAAAATTTGGTACAAATTAAATATTTTTAAGGAGTGTAACTAATCAGGATTAAGTAAATAGTTCCTCGCAGTTCGACCACTCACCTGGCAACGTTGCACACAGGAAGATATACTGTACCTCAAGCAGATGGAAATCTAAAATCTATGTACGCCCCACACATATCTTTGTTTCAAATTAATATTTTCTATATGATGCTTTACAGTAATATATTTGTGCATATTAAAGTTCAGATGCAAAACCTCCAGTTGTCATCTGAAATTGTTTAATATTAGCATTTTTCTCAGCCTCCTATATCTTGATTCAGTAATTTCACATTTATGGCAGAGAATAGATTATTTTAATAGCTTTTAACATGAAAATAACTGAACATAAACATAAAAGGGTGAAAAAAATGCTCATTGTAGAAGAAAATTACAGATGGCACTTAGAGGTTTCTGCATCTGAACTCTTCATATGCAGTTGAAGTCAAAATGATTAGCCCTATTATACATTTTTTATTATTGTCTTTCAAATATTTTACAAATGATGTTTAACAGGGCAAGGAATCTTTCTACAGTATTTCCTATACTATTTTTCTTCTGAAAGTCTTATTTGTTTTTGTTTGGCTAGAATAAAAGCATTTTTTTAACTTTAAAAAACATCTTAAGGTTATTATATTAGCCCACTTAAGCTATATATAAATATAACTATATAACTATATAACTATACATTTAATTAATCAGTACTAAAGCCAAAACTGTCTGGAAGTAATCTAACAGATCACAGTGTGAAAACTAGTACACCGAAATGATCATCTTGGGGGAAATATTAAATACAATAAACAGCAAAAAATCTTAATAAACATATACAATTACATTTATTTATTTATTTTTACTTTCTATTTCTAAAGATATTAAGTTGCCAAACTCTTATTAACTAATGTTTTATTCATTCATTCATTCATTCATTTTCTTTTCGGCTTAGTCTCTTCATTACCAGGGGTCGTCACAACCAATGTTTAATGTTTTATCATTTAATGTTTTATAAAACTGTTTTGTTTAAATGCACCAAATAACTGGCTATATTGAATGAAAAATTGTTAAAAATTTTAATTTTCAAAGAGAGTGTACTCATTTTTGCTAAACACCTTGATTGTCTACTAAGAGAGAACGTTAATAGGAAATGCAGCCCTGACTTGTACTCAATCAGCAAGCTCTTTATGAACTATTTGTTTTCCTCATGAGAAGCTAAGAAAAGGAAATATGGTGAACAAATTCATTGTTTTTGTTGTTGTAGTTTTAGCATTTTTGCCTGAATTGAGATCTAATCATTTTATTTTAACAAACTGCTCTCAGTTAATAAGTAAAACTTTAAGGATATTCCTCTAACCACCTACATGCAAAAAATCCTTAGATCTAATCACAACAAATAGGAAGATACTTGGGGCATTATTAGTTAGTTTAAATATTAGTTTAAATATTAGTTAAAAGTTGAAAAGTTTTGAAATAATCCACAATAAACAGGTGAGCTAAACAGATAAGCTAAAATTGTCCGTAGTTATGTGTGTGAATGATTGTTTATGTGTGTTTTCCAGTACTGGGTTGCAACTGGAAGGGCATCTGCTGTGTAAAACATATATTGGATAAGTTGGCAGTTCATTCCACTGTGGTGACCCCTGATGAATGAAGGAACTAAACTGAAGGAAAATTATTGAATGTGTCACGATCACCAGTGATCTAACCCTTATAGATTACAATCCTGTCACCAAATGAACTACAAAACCTGTCATGCACCACACGCTCACACCTGTTCCGGTTCTTCCTTGATTACACACAGCTGGGAGCTGATTAAAGACTGATTACATGGACCATAGGTAGATACAGCACACAAAAACACAGACTTTGCTGAGTCTTGCTGTCTTGTAACACTACGAAGCATTCTCTTGTCTTGTCTACCCAAACGTGTTTTGACCCCTTGCCTTGTTTTCTGGGTTTGATCCCTTGCCGCCTGTACTGACCAGTCGCCTGATTGTGACCACGATTCTGGATTATCTGTATGTATTTGTTTACCCCTGTTTTGACCATTGCTTGCCTGACTAATCTTGTAAATAAACTGCACGTGGATCCTCAACTCTATTGTCCAGCACCCTTGTATTACAGAATGAATGAATAAACAGGTGAATACCTGAAGATATCAGGTTTGGGTTTAATTATAAATAATAATTATAATATCATTATTATTATTACTATTATTACTCAGTATTTGAGTCATGACACATCATTTTGTGCCAAAAGTCAATAGAAAATTGGCAAAGAAATCTAAAATCTAATTGTCAAAATCTAAAATCATTTGTGTTATTTGAAAACAGAAAAGGAACCATTTTAAAACATTCCATGTGACCTCAGTAGCTCAGCTGTAATCATATGACGGTCCAGTAAAATTTTGTGCACCAAAAAGTTGTGAAAACAGCATTTGCGCTTGTCTTTTGTTCCGTGACAAGTCATGCTGCATGTTTACCATGGGCAGTACGTATTACCATTAGAGTCAGCAGTGCAACATGCAAGGGTCTTATTGCCCATAGTAAATGTGCACCTCAGTCTGTATGATATGTGAGCTTCAACAACTGATTTCTATAAAATCAACCAAAGCTCTTCACTGGCAACGAGGGCTTAACAAAACATCCATCTAGTTAGGGATTATTCCACATTTTTTTCATTAACAAACTGAGGTCCAATAAGTAAACCATAGCTTCTCTTGTATTTAAGCAAGATGTTACAGACATACAATTTATCTTTCATTGGCCAAGGGAAAATGTACAGTTTGGTATCATCAGTGTTGCAGTAAATAATAATTAAAAAAACTAACTTTGTTAATGATATCTCCTGTATGCACAATGTAAATATACTATAAAACCCAACAGTCAACTTTATCAAATGAAATGAGTGTGATTAACTCACAATTTACTGAAAGTTAATTCTACTTGAAAAGAAAATTTGAAAAGAGTTTTGAACTCACTGTTGAAGGTAATAAGTTAATTAAATACCGCATTACTTCAACTTAAATGAAGTAAGTACTTATATAGAATAGTTTTTTTTTAACTCAAATGGTTTTTAAACAATCGGTTTTCTCAAACGGTTTGAGTTGCCTTAACTTATTGAGTTTTACAGTACTCAGTTAGTTTGACTTCTCTTCATTTATTGGGTTTTACGGTGCTCAAATTGCTTCATTTACTCAAATGGATTAAGTTCACAGTACTCATTAGAATTAGTTTTTGAACGTAAATGGCTTGTTGCAATCGGTTTCCTCAAATGGTTTGAGTTACCTTTTGGTTAAACATTTGAGGTTTTACAGTGTAGAAACAGTCAGAGCACTGAGCCTTGTGGGGCATTTCAGTGCTTAAATATTGTTAAAGTGGCCAAAATCCACACGCTAGTCATACAGATGACTTATTATGCCATACAGATGCAGAAAAGCTAATTGCAGTGAAGACTGATGTTTCCAACACAGGAATTGGAGCGGTTATATCCCAAATGCTGGCTTACCTGTCAAACTTGATCCCAGTGCCTTCTTTTCATGCAATCACAATGCTGCAGACCCATGGACCAACCCCTGGACTAACAATGTAAAATTCTACACAACAATTTCAACAATTTAACTCTCACATGCCCAAACTCAACAACCGACCACAACCAACTGCCCATCCAACAAGACATTTATCCCACAAACATCCTGGCATCTCATGTACTTTATGTCTTCTGCAGGGGCATTGTTTCACAGCAAGAAAGTTGCTGGTTCAAGTAGATCGGCCAGTTTGCATGTCCTCCCCATGTTTGTGTGGGTTTCCTCTGGGTCCTCTGGGTGCCCCAGTTTCCCCCCACAGTCCAAAGACTTGCGATTATAGGAGAATTGGATAAACCAAATTGGCTGTAGCATATGAGTGATATGTGTATGAGTGTGAATAAATAAATGTATAGATTTCCCAGCACTGGCGGTTCATGAGTAGTGTATTCTCAGTCATGGTTGCAGCAGGAAGGGTATACGCCCATAAAATACATGCTAGAGTAGTTGGGTATTTAATTCTTCTGTATAACAGGAAATAATACGCTTTCTACAACTTCTAATGTGGGCAGAATATGTCCAGTACTCCTTTCACAGGCTGCTACTGAACCCCCTTTCAGGTTGTGTTGGGATTTCATTCATTCATTCATTTTCTTTTCAGCTTAGTCCTTTTATTAATCTGGGGTCGCCACAGGGGAATGAACCACCAACGTATCCAGCATATGTTTTACACAGCGAATGCCCTTCCAGCTGCAACCCATCACTGGGAAACATCCATACACATTCATTCACACAATACACTATGAACAATTTAGCTTTTCAATTCACCTATACCACATCTTTGGACTTGGGGGGAACCCGGAGCACCCGGAGAAAACCCAAACAGAGAGAACATGCAAACTCTACACAGAAATACCAACTGACCCAGCGAACTAGCAACCTTCTTGCTGTGAGGCGATCGTGCTACCCACTGCACCACTGTGCTGCCCCATGTTGGGATTTCAATCCCATCTATTTCCCGGATCAGGAGAGCCCACAACATTCCCACAATTAATGACTGGCTTCAAACAAGTGAAGATATGTGGATGCTCATACATACCAACAGCATGATTCAGAAGTTTAACGAACAGGCTGACAGCATCCGCCACCCCAATCCTGTAAACACCACTGGTCAATGGTTACCCGTGATCTCCATCTAAAACTCCCATGCAAGAAATCAGCCCTAGGTAAATCTTATAAGGAATCAAACTGAAAGATCAAACTGGAGCAATTGATCAAAGACTCAACAAAACAATGATCACCAATCATGGAGCAGTCCAGCAGTCAAGTCAGGTAAAGATTCAGTTTTTAAAAATCTATTATTTTCGATTTATTCTTGTTTTTTGTTGTGAATTCATTTTAAGAAAACAAATCACTTAAAGAGCCCATATTATACATGAATAGGGTCATATTTAGGTTGTAAGGGGCTCCAACAACAGTCTAATATGCATGCAAGGTCAAAAACACTTTTATGGTCTTATAATCTGCATTTATTTTTACCTAATTATCCCAGCGACTCCCATATGATTCGTTCAGCGATTCATTTGTACCCAAACCCGTCCTCAGCGCGAAGCTAATCTGCGCTGATTGGACCGATGACAGCCTGTTGTGATTAGTCAAAACTGACAGCCTTCAGC
Organism: Danio aesculapii; assembly: GCF_903798145.1. Lineage (NCBI taxonomy): Eukaryota > Metazoa > Chordata > Actinopteri > Cypriniformes > Danionidae > Danio > Danio aesculapii. The sequence goes on along the minus strand of NC_079440.1, from coordinate 20,583,790 downwards.
GCAAGACAGAGTGAAATGCAGCAGCTAATCAACAATATAAAAGTAGTCACAGTGCATACACGCTTCATAGTGTAAGGTGTGGATTTTGGCTGCCAGTGGGTGAATGTAAATACAGACGATGGACTTAAAAAAACAGACGACAAACTATGTTATTGAGCAAAAACTCCAAGAACTGGCGAGGAGCCCGTCACCTGCTCTTTTCACACATACACACACGCACGCACGCACGCACGCACACACACACCTCCTCCTCCTCCTTAATAGACACAACACCAATAGAGAAGGAGACGTCCGCGACACCTCCCTCACCACCCACGTCCTCAGTATATCTGCGACACCCCCCAGTCCTCACGTTGCTAACGGGTCACTTTTGTTTTCACTTTCGGGTTGAGGTGGCGTGATCGTCCTTAACCTAGAGCGGCAGTTCAGCTTGCTGAACCGCCCCTTCGCAACACACACACACACACACACCGTTCGCCTAGACTAGAGCGCCAGTTTAGCTTGCTGGGTGCAATTTAGACAGCTCCTTTGAATCTGAGCTGAATATTTTAAAACTTGACCGTTGCATGTGTGTAGGATAGGTGGCGATCTGTAAACAAAGCGGCACGCGTCGCGTTTTCAACGTGGCTTTACACACGATATGAGAAAATAAAGAGTTAACCTGATACAGTACACAAGGTTACAAGTAACAAAACACAACTAAACACATAATTTGCAAGCTAGAGTAAATGAGGCAACAGTTTTAATCGCACGTACTTACACTTGTGAAATGGGGGAAGAAACTGATTCATGATGCACTGATCCATGTTCTGACAGTCTTTACTGATCCTTCCTTTAACAAACCGATGAAGTCTTCTTTTAAGCATGTAATTTCAAGAAGCACTCGAACTGCTCAAGGCAGGGCTATATTGCTGAGGTTTCATCTTTAATTAGACTGTCAATAATATCCATCTGCACAGCGTGACTTCATTCGACCGGTGTCTGTGTGCGTCTGTGTGTGTGTGTGTATGTGTGTGTGGGGCTTTTTTTCTGTGTTAGTGGGCGGGGCCGCAGGTTTCAAATGTCCCGGGTTTGCGCGCGCAACTACTTGTGTTTCGTAGCCGTGTCATCACGAAACACCTAATGACTCGTTATCAAGACGACTCGTTTGAAGCACTATGAGTCGACTCTTTTATAGATGAATCAATAGTTTTAAACACTGTACACTTTCAGATTTAAGCCTTAGCTGGATATTTCACTTCACTTAGAGCTATGTTACACACTACATGGAAGGGCATTTTCAAAAACCCATAATATGGGCTCTTTAATATGTAGAGATTTCTTAATAAAAAAAAACATGAAAAAGGAAACTAATATAACAAAATAAATAAATAGTTAATAAAACTACAAAGGTTGCATTTTAGGACTATTGGGCCCCATGGTTGGAATTACTTAGGGCCCCCAAATGACTAAATTCACCCCTGGTTACAGCATCTATCACCAATTCCTGCTAGTAATCAAGAAACTACATAATTATTGGGACAAAAGAAACTGTGTATTGTTCTGAGGACTCTTTTTGTAAGCAGCCTATGAATCATGCTTTTTATTATATAGCAATGTTTTTGCTGTGACTATTTTAAGTCAGATATGAACTCATATTCGAGTCTGCAGTCTCTAAGTCACAGCTCAAGTCAGTGACTAATGAAGAGTTACAGAGCACAGCGCAGCTTGCATGTTTACTCAAAGTAACATGAAAAATAACAACAGGAATATTTTGCATCACATTCAAAAATGTGAGATTGCGTTTCCAGTAATGCATTACATTTACAAAAATGTTTAAAATAAAACAATTTTTAAAATAAAATTCAAAATCTAGTTGTCAAAAATGATCTCTAGTCATGTACATGTAACCCTGTGCTACATCTAATAATGAGCTAAAATATATTTACAAATCAGATTTCATGCCTTGTCAGAAGCCATTATTTATTTACTATCAATTAAAACAAAATTGAATATAATAAATATTTGGCATTAATGTTTCTATAGGGAACCTATATTTATAATGTAGACATCACTCATGTTTTACACTTTCTACCTGAAAATTTAATTCTAAACATGAAAGTTGGCTTGTTATATTATTTATTCAGATTTTCAGTTTTGGGCACATGAAATAGATACAATGATATATATATATATATATATATATATATATATATATATATATATACATACATACAGTAAAAGTCATAATTATTAGCCCCTTTTGTATTTTTTTTTTTTTTTTTAATTTTTTCCTAAATGATGTTTAACAGAGCAAGGACATTTTCACAGTATGTCTATAATTTTTCTTCTGGAGAAGGTATTGTTTGTTTTATTTCGGCTAGAATAAAAGCAGTTTTTTTTTAAAACCCATTTTAAGCTCAAAATTATTAGCCCCTTTAAGCCGTATTTTTTTCAGTAGTCTACAGAACAAACCATCATTATACAATAACTTGCCGTATTACCCTAACCTGCCAATAATTTAACCCAATTAACCTAGTTAAGCCTTTAAATGTCACTTTAAGCTGTATAGAAGTGTCTTGAAAAATATCTAGTAAATATTATTTACTCTCATCATGGCAAATATAAAATAAATCAGTTTTTAAAATGAGTTATTAAAACTATTATGTTTAGAAATGTGTTGAAAAAAATCTCTCTGTGAAACAGAAATTGGGGAAATTGGGGAAAAAACTTCAACTGTATATATATATATATATATTATATATATATATTATATAATATATATGAAATGTCTGTACAATAGACACACTGCACACAAGCTTTTCTGTTAACATTTCCTGTCCCTTTTAAGTATCTGATGTCCCTAGAGTGTGTATGTGATGTTTCAGCTCAAAATACCACACAAAAAATTCATCAAACTCTTTGAAACTGCCCCTTTTAGGCTTTAAATTGTGCCGTTTGGTCACTTAAAATTAAAATGAGACTGTGCTCTTTTCAAAAGGGTGTGGGGCTACAAACGCCTGTGCCTGTGCACTAAAGCATATTCAAAACAACACTAATGTTTGTGAAAAAATAATGTGAAAAAGATGGCTGCTTCTCACTCAGAGCTGTTCATGCTAATGAGGAGAGATTGACACTAATGGGCAGGGCTTTCTTACTCCAATGACAAAGGGAGAATGTAAAAAGAGTTTCTGCAGATTGTTTTTATCAATGTGATTATAAAAAATAGTTGTAATTAATTTTTACCCTTGGATGCTGCCCAGCAAACAATTTTTTGTGTTTAATAGGTGTCTAATAGACATCTTTAAATATGTCTAATAGACGTCCACACATACCTGTACAAGTCTTGGCTTAATTTGGGCTGTCAGTGAAAAATCTAACAGAAATCTAACAATAGTACAAAAATACTACTCTTAGCTAAACAACAGATTTCACATGTGTAGTCATTCATTCCTGCTGAGGACAATGAATTGTGAACAATTGCTAGACATCTTATAGATTTTTATTGACACCCCAAATTTACTCAAGACTGTGTTTGTTTGGAGATGTCTTTCAAACACAAAAATGCTTGCTGGATAATCAGCTGATTATTCATATGGTAACTCATGCATTTAGCTATGTAAATGATCTACTGAACATCAAACAGAGCATGAAAATGAGGAAGAAAGTTAAATGTGAAAGTTATGTGTTTGTTGGTAGCAGAAGGGCTGGTTTTAGAATCTGCTGATCAAATGGGATTTGGGGTATTAAGTATCTAAGTGAAGTTTATTTAAAAAGTAATTTTGAGAAGATCACGTGATTATGAATGAACACGGCTGGTTCTGCAGTAACTATGTATGATCCACCAATCAGTCCATTCCTAACCAACTATAAAGAGCCAAGGTTTCTCACTACAGTCATCTTCGATTTGAAGAATCCCCCCTTGTACCCCTACTCCACCATCTTTTTTTTCATAGGGTGGCACGGTGGCCCAGTGGTTGGCGCTGTTGCCTCACAGCAAGAACATCGTCGGTTCTGGTCCTTTAATGGGCCGGCTGTCGTTTCTGTGCAGGGTTGGCATGTTCTTCCTGTGCTCGTGTGAGTTTTCCCTGGGTTCTCCGGTTTCCTCCCACATTTCAGAAACATGCGCTACGGGTTAATTGATCAATCTAAATTTAGCACTACAGTCAAACTCTCATCCAGCAGCATATCTCTTCATCACATTCATTCTAGTCATCAGCTCTTATCAAAAAAGGGGGGGAGTTCTCAAGACCAGCCTGAGCTCAGCGCTCCCCTCTCGCCCTGCAAACGAGAGGGAGCCCAGGGCTCAAGGACCTTTTGGGCTCAGGGCTCTCTCCCGGGACAGTATGCCAAACTTGCTTATAATCAGTTATCAGCTAAGTGTGAACTCTTGAACGAGAATTAAACTGAACTGTATGAGACTGAGCCAGACTTCAACAATTACATTTGTATTAAACTAAATTGAATTGCCTTTAATCCTGCCTTACTTGCTGGAATGTTCCACAATCCAAAATATTTTTTAGATTTTATTTTTTATTCTGCTTGGGCAATCTACATTGTAAACAGTGCTTTAAAAATAAATATTAGTTGAAATGAATTTCCATGCACATCCGTCTCTAGGGTTTACAGAGCATGGTCTGAGAAAGAGAAAATATCCAGTGATCAAGTTCTTTGGGCATTTGGCCAGCTCATCTCAAGCTCACAGAAAAGGAGAATGGTAACTCAATAAACACTTGTTACAGCTATGATACCTGTCTGTAGAAGTGCATCTCTCACAATACATCAAGTAGTTTAACCAGCAGAGGTGCCACCATTTTTAGCTAAGAACTGGAAACCTCAGTACTGTAGCTAACCATGTCCATTTAGTGCACTCATATTGTGATGATTATTCAGCAAGATACATTGGGATCACAATATGGTGTTAAAAGTATTAACATCCTTTTTATTCAAACGTTTATTACTTTTTTGTACAGTGCACTTGAACATTAAAATACTTAATACGGTAGCCACAATAATGAACTCATAAGTAGGTACCAAACCCTAAGCATGATCTTAAAGGGATAGTTCAAAAAAAAAAAAAAAATCTCTGTCATCATTTACTCACCTTCTCCCCACTTGTTCTAATCCTGTTTGTTTCTTTTCTTCTGCTAAACACAAAAATGATATACTGGACAATGTTTTTCCTACTACTGAAGTAGCTTTTCTCAAGTTTTCATCTCATTAACTCATAAAGCTTTGGAACCACTTGCAAACTAAATAAATTTAGATTTTAGGATGAACTCTCCCTTTAAACCATACACTTAATTTGTATTGCCAGTAGCTTACTAAGTGCAACTAGCCTATTAGCCTATATGTACTGGTTCCCATTATATTTTAATTTTTGAATTCTTTAAAATGAAAAATATAGTAATAAAATTGCACTGTTTTGGTATTACACTGTGAAAAACATTATTTTATCTATAGTAGTCAACATTCGAAGTGAATCAAAAGTGTTTTTCAAAATTGTCCTAGAACAAAAATGGGTGTTCAAAAGTTTTAGGACAACTCTGATGAAATGTGATGATCCACTTCAAATGTTTACTACTGTACACTGCCCGACAAAAGTCTTGTCGATCCCAGTTGTAAAAGCAACAAACAATAACTTAACTTCTAGTTGAACATTTGGAAAAGTGGCAAAAGGTAGATTTTTCCGATGAATCATCTGTAACTGCATCCAAATCATCACAAAATACTGCAGAAAACCTATTGGAACCCGCATGGACCCAAGATTCTCACAGAAATCAGTCAAGTTTGGTGAAGGAAAATTATGATTCAGGAATACATTCAGTTTAGGGGCACATGAAAGATCTGCAGAGTGGATGGCAACATCAAGAGCCTGAGGTATCAAGACATTTAGGCTGCCCATTACATTACAAACTGCAGGAGAGGGCAAGTTCTTCAGCAGGATAGCGCTCCTTTCATACTTCAGCCTTCACATCAAAATTCCTGAAAGCAAGAAGGTCAAGGTGCTCCAGGATTGGCCAGCCCGTCACCAGACATGACCACTATTGAGCATGTCTGGGGTAAGATGAAGGAGGTATTGAAGATGAATCCAAAGAATCTTGATGAACTCTTGGAGTCCTGCAAGAACATTTTTCTTTGCCATTCCAGATGACTTTATTAATAAGTGATTTGAGTCATTGCAGAGATGTGTGGATGGTCCTCCAAGCTCATGGAAGTCATGCGCAATATAACTCGTTTTTCAGTGCACCATGACTTTATAGTCTATCCTGTACATTTTTTCTGTTAAATGACAAGACTTTTGTCTAAGCAAAGTCAGACCTTACTGTCATAATTAAATAACTAAAAATCAAGGCATGATCATATTTTATTTGGTAAATAAAGCGTAATCTAGGGACCTTTGCCTTCATAAAAGCCACTTTTCATACCAAATGATGAACTTGATGTCAAGTTATTATTTATTGTTCCTAAAATTTGGCATAGGCGACAAGACTTCTGTCAGGTAGTGTATATGATTTGCATGTTCACAGTACTTATGTACAAAAATCTAATTCTAAAATATCAATACATGAAAATGTAATCATGTGTACTAGAATACAAATTGTGTCATTTTGTGACCCAGTGTGGCATTTGTGGATTTCCGGTGAAGCCAACTTGTAATTACTCTCAGGGTGGAGGTGTTTGTCTTTATAGCACAGCTTGCAGCACCTGGCCATTCCAAAGATGCCGTTTAATGCCTGCTGATATGCTGGCATCCCCTCTGGACAAGGGCCATCCTGTCTGTGTTGGCCAGGGCCCAGCCTTTCTCTTTCATCATCACTCGCTCTTTTGATCTCGCCCTCCATTCTCCTGCATGGCACTGTTAATAAGCGCTACAGGAAATGGCTTTCTGCCGACATTCACCAGACTGGACACACAGACAGCATTTTTTCATAATCGTTATATAATGTGCAAACAGGCTTCCAGCATATTTTCTAGCTCAGATACAGCTAAATATAACTTGCAAACACACACACACACTGAATCAAACAAATTGAAATGTACTTTGCAGGATGTTAAAAGAATTGTTTGTCATTTGTGATACATAAATGCATGCTTTTATCTGAGTAAAACACGTACCTTTCCCCAAAATAAACCCATAACATAGTACTCGATGTTTTTCTTTTTTTAATATTTTAAACAACAACACCAACAATGTTTCAGTGATGGTGACGATGTCAGTTATGTCGCACTCCCCTATGACTTGCAGAAATATTTTATACATTTTAGATTAATTTAGAGAATACAGCATTCCAGAAAGATCAGAGGGGGAAAACATTACAACTAGAGCAAAAAGCATAATCTCCAAAAGAGAGGCATTAAACACGTGAAGCACAAGAAAAGACAATGTGAACTTCAGAAATCAAACTTGTCATATCTTTCCACAGTACTCTTTTTCTTTCATTTTGGCACGGTTAATCCTTTTTGTTTTAATGGTGGATCAAGAAAACGATGCGGTAAGGACAGTAAGAGAAAGTAAAGTTAAAAACCCATGAAACAAACACCACTAGTCTTCAGTACACAGGCCCATCAAAGCTTGATTTGATATGTAAATGTTAATGACAGGACACTGGATGACAATGCTGTTTCACATGAGATTAACTGAATGAAGGTCGCGTGGAAAATAACAAAGCTAGCAAATTAGATTTACACTATATGATCAGTCCAGAACTTTTCACTTAAATGCTTCTTTCTACTTCTTCACATCCCAGCAGACACAGAACTTCATTCGATGTTAATATTAGGATAGATCTAAGGACGATGTTAATTTGACGTAAAATAACGACATGAAATGACTTGTATATTTTGTTGATTTTAGATTGTGTTGGAAAATGACCAAAATCCAACGTCATATTGACGTCAGATATACTGACATTTAATCGTCAGGTATGACACCCAAAACCCAATGTCTGATAGATGTTATATTGGTAACGTCCACACATCGTCAAGCTGTAACATAATTAGACGTTCATATTTTGTGTTTTTAGGTTGCGTTGGAAAGTAACCAAAATGCAACGTCTATTCAATGTTGGACATTGACGTCGGCTTGACATTGGGTTCTGACATCAACCTGATTTTCATTTCCAAACAAAGTGCCACATCCTGCGATGTTGGGGTACAATGTCAATCTGACATCATGTTGATGTCCTGAGTCTGCTGGGGTGTCTCAAAATGAAAACACTGCATAAATCTTAAACACGACGGAAATGATAATGGAATGATACTTTTTTGCAAACCAGTCAGGTGGATTGCCTCGAATTACAAAATAGTATATCCTCTTGAATAACTTCTAGGTACCGAGCCGTAAGCATGTCAGTGCAGGCTACAGGCACTGAGATAAACACTGAATAAAAATGGCTTTAAGAAGAATTTATATTCAAATAGTGCAGAACTACACTGCCCCTGAGGTGGCCAAATTCTCTGAAAGAAATAGTTGTCATTGAGGGTAAACTGACCCAGCACAGTGCACTCAGGTCTAAATTACTATTAAATGTGTTTTTTGTTTGAAGTTTAACTGGGTTGGGAATTTCTTTATTTGTATGATGACGAACAGTACATTATCAAATGTGAATGATGAATGAAGGAAAGCAAAGACATTTCTAACAGGGTTTTTCCTGCATAGAGAATTAGGCAGCTAAGTCCTTCAAATTTTGTATCACATTCGCCTCTCAATAAAAAATAATCAGAAGACCCTAAGTGATCCCCAAGAACTGGTCATGTGTAATTACATTTACATTAGCTTTTTTAAATAAGATCAGATTTTACTTAATAAATTACAAGAATAATACAAAATTTGTTTGTTTCAAGTAGCAATTTCCATGACTGGGATACCACCTCCACCTCATTTAAGCCAGGAAAACCCTGTCTAAGATATATTTTTAAATATTCATCTTTCTTGTCACCAATGTTGCACTTCATTAAAGTCAAAATACAATAAACAGGTATACATGTTAAATTATTGTGAATAGTTAAACTGAAAGTTCACCAAAAATACAGTAAATTATTATCATTTAATCCTGTTCCACAGCCATAAGACATTTGCTTATAGTTAAAACAAAAATGAATGGTCTGTTTATCCAAAAGTCTATTCATTGAATTTCATTTAATTTTCCCACGGCTTAGTCCCCTTTATTAATCTGGGGTCGCCACAGCGGAATGAACCGGCAACTTATCCAGCATAGGGTTGGGCGATGTCAACCAATTTGTCATCGAACGATGTCTAATGTGAAACATCGCTATTGGATGATGGCATCGTCGTCGTAGATGACGGTTAATTGAATATTTATGAATAATTAATTAAGTCATAACGAATTCAGGAGCTGCAAGGGGATGCAGTGGGTAGCACATTCGCCATACAGCAAGAAGGTCACTAGCCTGGCTAAGTCAGTTGGCATTTCTGTGTGGAGTTTGAATGTTCTCCCGTGTTCGCGTGTGAGTTTCCTCCGGGTGTTCCAGTTTCCCCCACAAGTCCAAAGACATGCGGTACAGGTGAATGGGTAAGCTAAATTGTCCATAGTGTGTGTGTGTGAATGGGTGTGTATGGATGTTTTCCAGTGATGGGTTGCTACTGGAAGGGCATCCGCTGCGTAAAACATATGCTGGATAAGTTGGTGGTTCATTCCGCTGTGGCGACCCCAGATTAATAAAGGGACTAAGCCGAAAAGAAAATGAATGAATAACGAATTAATTATTTGTAGCCTACTGTTTCAACTACTTGACCCGCATGGTCTTTGTTTTAACCATAACCAAATCATAAATAAATGATAAGTTACACACAAATTACCACCCGTCAATCACATTTTCCGCGGGACTCTGGCATTGATAAGCAGAGTGATCTGTGTCGTCATAATGGTGTCAACAAACTTAGAAGGTTAAAAGGTGCACAACCAACAGGAATCAACAAACAGTATCTGAGGTTTTCACTAAAATTACTGAGTACAAGTGTGAAAGCGAAAGATTGAAGTACTGATGCTGTGACACGTTAACTGATAGATTCAAAGAAAGAAAAGTCGTTAGATAGAGACAAGATGAATTAAATATCACGTTTAACAACTATAGTGAGACACAATCCAGCGGTACATCCTTAATAAACTGTCCGACGTGCACTGCTCTCTGGGGTTTTGTGCTCAAAGCACCCGCTGACTGCTGGAGCTCAGAGGCACGCGTACGCTGCAGTGCATGACAGAGAATGTGTGTGTGTTTGTGTGTGGTCACATGATGTGCACTTTCAGTGGTATAGTGTGGAAGGAGGGCTTTTCAGAAATGCTAAGTGAAACGCCAGTGTGGACGTGGATCGTTTTCGTTCTAAAATGCCATTTTAAAACTAAAGGCTCGTATCCACCGGGATGCTTTTCGTTTGCGTGTATCTTCAGCGTTTTTTGAGACATTTTTCCGTATTCAAACCCAATCAATCTTCACTGCCGTCGAGCAGAAGAGTATGCAAAATCACTCCATGATGATAGATGACGCTACACAACTTTAAGCTTCTGACACCTGCTTGTAACACAGACGAAGAAAACAGAAAGTTGACACGCTTGTTGTTAAAGTTACTGGCAACTTGAACAAGCATGAATGGTTCAAGTAGCAGCTCCAGCTCTAGCGATGAAGAAATGATTATTGTTCACCAGTGCAATAAGCAGCTCTACCTTCATATCGCCTCTGAGCATCTTCTTCAATGTGCGCTCGCATTGACAGTTTTGTGCTTGAGTGCTGTTTACTGTAACTTCAGCAGCTCCGTGCACGTGAACCAAAGTGCCAATCTGATTGGTGGAGAAGTTTTTGATGCGGTGCGTCAAAACAAAAAAATGAGCATGAGGTGTTTTTTAAAAAATTATGCTTTTACGGCTGGTGTTTTACGCGTTGGTGCGTACGATCACATTGGCGCCCTTTATTTAGTCACGAGGCGTTAAACGTCGATGGAAAATGCGTGCAAAAAGCATCGGTGTGCACGGGCCTTAAGACGGTATTAGTGTAAACGGGGCCGTGTGTATTTTTCTCGAGCGGGTTGCTGCTGCAACAGGGGCAGGACGGAGGATTGCGCCTTAGAAGTGGCGTAGCATCGTGATGTCTATTGGCCATCGGCGATGTTTATTCAATTCACCTATACTGCATGTCTTTGGACTGTGGGGCAAACCGGAGCACCAGTAGGAAACCCACGCGATCAAGGGAAGAGCATGCAAACTTCACACAGAAATGCCATTTGACCCAGCCGGAACTCGAACCAGTGACCTTCTTGCTGTGAGGCTAACCACTGAGCCACTGTGTCACCCTATTCATTGAATTGTTAAATTTTAATGAAATGTCTTGTCTAGTCATTGCAAGTCCACAAAATCAAAGTCTAAAAAAATAAAATAAATTATAATAATCATTCCTATGACTCAAGCAGTTTAATCCACATCATCTGAAGAGACATGATCACTTTATAAAAGAAAAATATTAAACAGAAGAGCTCACTGGTTCTCACACAAGAAACAACCTGACCACTTCTCACTGTTCTTAAGCTTTGGTGACCAAATTGGAATACTGTAAACATTGTTCATTTATCAATGGTTGTGTGTGAACATAACACATCAAGTCATCAAGTTCCTTTGGATTTGGATTAAATTGACAATTCATTTGGATTTTTTATTGACCTCTTTATGAAAGCCAGATTTTGGGGTAAACAGACATTCAACCGCCAACCTGACTACACCAAGTAGGACATGTTCCTGGATTAACATCTATGTTGATCCTAAAACACATTCCAATCAGAATTAAGGGAAAGTTTACCGTTTATGTTAAGTTTAAGCTTACAGTTAGGTTTATGCACTTGATTGTATCCAACTATTATTCCCCTCTGCTTTTGGGAATAATTTATGGTTATAGTTGGGTTTAGGAGTAGGCAATAGGCATGGATACATTTTCCACCGAAAATGATGTTCCACGATAAACATAGATGTTAATCCAGGATCGCATTGTACTTGGCAAAATCAAGACATGCAGCATTCAACACAAAAACCAAATGTCTCTGCTTTTTCAAAATTTAAATGTAATGTAAAGGACTAGATGAGTGATTGGATGCAAGGAGATGCATTTTAAAGAAAGCTGTTAAACTAAAAGTCCAATGCAGTGTAATCTTCCTGCTCCTCACAACCCCGCTCTCATCTGATCTCAGTAGTCATCTCCCAGCGGAGCACATCAAGTAAACAGAGTAGGAGGGGTTCAAGACTGAGGTAGATGGGGAGCAGCAATCAGTCTTTATCTAAGGGCAAGGAGGGTTTAAGCACCGTGGAGTACGTCACATTCATTTTCAGTCCTTTCCATAGCACCTCCAAAAATCTCCCGCTCAAAGGGCTGCAGGGGTCAGACTTACACCCCAATGGACTGTCCTCTTGAAGTGATCCTAAATGGTGGTGAAATGTTCTGTCAAGTACACCTCGAAGGTCTGTATTAGTTCCAGACCCTAAATGACGCCATTGAAGAGAGATGCAGCTAAAATGAAACAAACCAAAAAATGTTTTCCTTTGGACCAATGTTTTATGTGTGTGTGAGTGTTTGTTCTGTGCAGAGATTCCTATTTTGTTTGAATGTTTGTAAGAAAATATTAGGATTTTCGCATTTGCAACTGGTACTGTGATATCGTTTGAAGATTAGGTTGTTGCGCTTTGCATATGTGAGGAATAAGTCACATCAGTCCATCGAATGTAAGGATGAGTGTATGCGAGAAAGTGTTTGTGAATTATTGTGCTACACATCTTGCCTTGGAAACATAGAAGTAGTCATTTTTATGACTGTACACCAAGTCTCTATAGTCACTTAGTAGATGTGTTCTGGTTAACTTTGTGCTGTTCCACTGTGCTCTACTTGATATGGGAGATGGCAGATCAGAACATGTTGGGCCTGAGTAAAATGCAGCATGCAGGGCTTTTCCTCCAGACAAACGACTAATGAAAATGAAATCACCTTGGTCTCATGACCACAAACAGCTGCGGAAAATGAGCGCAAACGTGTACTATTCAATAATCATGAATCTTTCACTCTTCAACGAAAAAGGAAATATCAAGAGAGAACATTTCTGTAAATAAGCAAAGTAAGAAGAGGTTTACATGCCAAATTAGAAAACTGCTGTTAGTCTGCACAGTCACAGCATGACCATCAGAACCTTCGGGTGATAAAATAATAAATCTGTTGAATCCAGTTTGCAGAAGGATTGAGATGCGGTTGAATAAATGCTTAATGGCTGTACCCTGTATCCATAGAAATATAGATTTTTACAAATTAACTAATCGATTAACTCTGATTGCTGACCACATGTACAAAGAGGGGAATTCAAAATTTGTCAGAAAAAGATGATCTTCAAAATTACATCTTGTGCTGTACAAAATGCTTCTTTTTTTCTGTTTATTTAAATTTTTGGCTTGTTGTTTGTCCTTGTCATCTGCGTGTCCAGAGTAGCACCCAATCTCTTGTACATATGCATCGATTCAATATATTTCCTTAAAGCTAGAAATATGTTCCCCATTTTAGATCAAATATGAAAGTCTGAACATAATATCGCTGCCGCAAGCATAATCATGACTATCATCATAATTGTCGTCAAAGCATTATTAAATAACAGTAGTAATATGCGTAACGTGTTACTTTCCCAGAGTTGTTGGCTTATGTAAAGCTGATCTTTTCTTCTTTTTATTGGTTTTCAATTCTCATGATATTTAAATAGGTGTATGCTGAATATGTTCTCTTCTTGAAGTGTATTCCAGTCTTTTTTCTATATTACAAAGAGCTGAACTAGCAGCATCCTGACTGAGTTTAGAGACACAGGCCTGAGGACAAGGAGAGAAGGGCGGAGGAGGAGAAAAAGGAGAGAGGGGGATGCTGTCTCCTCACGGAAACCGCTGGATGCCGAATCGAGGGTCCTTGGTATCTCGGATCTCAATCTAAGGCAAAAAAGAAAGAGGGAGAGAAACAAACAAGAACAAAAAAAAGTCAAAAGTGAATTGAAAATTTGCACCACACATAATAATCAAAATCTCTGGAATTACAACAGGATAAAAGTGCTATCCTCAGCAGCGGCAATCAGTCAGCTCATACCAAATACATTAATTAAAGGGGTGGTCCAGAGTGTATTTTTAAGGCTTGATTGTGTTGATAAGATGCAAAGAAATGTGTGCTCATGCTTCATTTGAAGAAAATCACGTTATTTTTTTTATATATCCTACTTTGACTATTTACAGCTACTCAGCTAGCATGAAAACGACTTATATTTCCTAGTTCCTCTGAAGTCCTGCCCTCAAGAGGTTCTGATTTGTCAACTAACATAATGTACTGTGATTTGCAAATCAGCTCCACATCACCAGGAAGCATCTGATATAACATTACAGGCCATGCCCCTTCACTGCACGGGGGTGTATGTGCATAACCTAAAGGGTTTATGACATCACTAACCCAGATGTAAACGCAAAAAGTCTCCCTTTGCATTGAACTTTGAGCGTATTACATTCAGATATGTTGTTTATGTTCACACATATACATTACACATCAACTAAAGTTTAAAACATGATATCGTAGTGGACCACCCCTTTAAACTATATTACAGGTCCGCTTTGTTGATGCGCTGAGAACATTCAAACAAAGGAGAACAGTTGGACGGAATGATGACACAGGAATAGTTTGGCATATTCTGGGTTAGCATAGATTCACAGTGGAAAGGAAAGGTTTGATTCAGACAGGTAACACATCCTCTTACCTCCTAACCAATTTTGATTTTGATTTTGCATCTAGATTTTAATCAGGACTTGTGATAAATAATTACTAAACCACAACCAAAGAAAGACTCTATTCATTTGAATGAATGCATCTAATATGTCTGTGAATGTGGTAAAATTATACCCGTCTCACACATACCGTTTCCTAAAAATCTTTTACTTTGGGATCTTTTCATATTCTAAAATATTCCTTGTATTTTTTTTTGCTGCTTACTAATATCCATCTCCTCTTTGGTCTTGTAAGTATTTGAATTCATCCCACATAGCAAAATATCTCTGGCCCAGCTCTGGCCCACATAATCAGCTTTTGCTTCGCCCACATGCCGCAGTGAATTACGGTACATGACTGGACCAAGTCAAGCTTCCAGACAAGGGCCAAACATGGACAATATCTGGGCCAAGTCTCAGCCAAGTTAATAACCCATAACTGGGCCAGATATGTTGGTGTTTGTGCTTATTCTCGAAGCAACCTGATTAGTAGACATTTTTTTCTTTATTTGATATTAAGAAAAATTGAATTTTAAATGTGGGTCAAGATAGGGCACATGCTGTTTGCCAGTACCAGATGAGTGCCTGCTGTGCCAGATTTATGCCAAATCTGGGCCAGAATTATTTGCTACCTGGGATATGTTGTTGTTGTTGTTGTTGTTGTTTTTGCAAAGATATATGCCACTATGTCAAAGCAGGTAGAACTGAAGTGACCACTAGTGGCCAGTAATAGTGGGATGACTTTTACTTCTGTTAAGATAAATGAAGGTTAGAGGGAGAGCAATAAATAGCACCTATTCATATAGTTCCTTTCATAAAGTCTCATAACTCTTAGATTATATTGTGCACTTTGTACAAAATACAGCCTGATGCTTTGCTTTTCAGCTTTTCCTCATTTCAATGCCAGTTTCTGCTCAGTGAAGGTAATGCAAGCAACAGGCTTTTGACTTTATGTTTCTTCAGGAATGCAAACACTCAGTTCTATCATGAGTGCTGCCACCTGAACATCCATACAAGTGCAGGCCTGTTAATCTAAAATGGAAAGTTGTTTAAAAAATTAATGCTAATATCTAGGGCTGGGCCAATAAACGATATCATATCGAATTTCAATAACATTTATTTCGATAATGATCATAAGCTCTGAACATTTTTACTCGATATTGATCTAAGAGCCAATCACACAGCAACAATATGTGACAACAACAATCAATAAGCATGAAGGTAAAAGACCATTTCAAGAGTTCACACTTAGCTGATGATTGATAATAAAGCTTGCTTGGCATGCTGTCCGGGAGAGAGCCCCGAGCTTTTGAGATCCTCGAGCCCTGGGCTCCCTCCCGTTTCCTGTTTCTTCAAGATGAAGATATTGAGATAAGAAAAACTCTATATATATATATATAAGAAAAACTCTATAGCTATTTATAGTGAGTTAGGAATCATTTGATAGGATAATCAATCATGAGCTGATGCTGGAACACATAGGCGGAGGGTGAACAAACTCGAGGGTACGGCTAATATATGCGCTACTAATATACAGCCTATCACCAAACGTCTATTGTATTCAACACACACATTAAATTATTTCATTAAACTAACCCACTGATCTACACTATACCAGTCAAAAGTTTAGGGGCAGTTTATTTAATTTAATTTATTTATTTTAATTATTAATTTTATTTAATTATTCAATTAATATTATTCTGTTCATCAAGGCGGCATTTATTAAATATATATAAAATGTTTTAATTGTTTAATACTTATTATTAAATATTATTTATTACTTATACTGTATGTAGTTTCAAATGAAATTAATACTCCTTGTTGCTTTTATTACCATTAATAATGATAATAGTAATAATAATGATAGTAATAATAATAATAAATATAATAATAATAATAATAATAATAATAATTATTATTATTATTATTAATATTGTGAAACAGAGTGATTTCTGAAGAATCGTGACTCTGAAGACTGGAGTAATGAAGCTGAAAATTCATCTACTTTTTAACAGTTATTTTCTAGTGCAATAACATTTCACAATTTTACAATTTGTAGTGTATTTTTGATTAAATAAATGCAGCGTTGGTGAGCAGGTGAAGCTTATTTTAAAGCATTTAAAAAACCAACTGACCCCAAACTTTTGACCGGTAGTGTATATAATAATAATAATAATAATAATAATAAAATATTATTATATTATATTATATTATATTATATTATATTATATTATATTATATTATATTATATTATATTATATTATATTATATTATATTATAGATTAATGGTAGCCTCTGTCTAACAAACAAAGAAAAAATGTGTTTTGGCATGGCAGTCAATTGAAATAATAGCCACTGCCCTACCTTATACAGCACAATCCTCCTTTTAGACCTGCCATTATAAGCATTGATGTGTTTTTGTGTATAGTCCTGTGGTTATGTCATTTTCGATATGCAGCTAGGGGCCAGAAGTTTAAAAATGAGTGGACTAAATAGGGTAGACCTCAGTGCCTACTCTTAAACTAAGTGTAGAATAGCTAGTTTCTTATATTTATGATCTCTGGTAATATAGTAATTTATTCAACAAGTGACATTTTGAGTATCCAATCTTTTTGCAAAAATAAATAAATAAAACTACCTATTTATTTAATGCTGAAAACAAGTTAAACCAGAATAATATATTATTATACCTCTCTCATAATACTGATTTGTCAATTATTATTTATGTCCTTGACCAGCAAATCGGATTAGTTCGCTGGCCAGCAGTTTTGGTTTTGTTTTCAGAGCTGCTGCGAACTCATCAGTGCAAAGTGCGAATTGGACAGTTCCATTTTGTGCGGAGGAGGACTTTAAATTGATTGACAAACTTACAATAATTAAAGTGTTCTGTTAATCATCAACATTAATTTACATTCATATTTTGCCTTACACCCGTTACATGTTTTCAGTGCAGTTTTTTTTCTTTGCTGCTATGTCCGTGGTCTCTGGCCAGGGGGAGGCTAAGCCTTCCCAGCCTTACACACGCTCTGCCTATGCTGGAACAGCTGAGAACAATCATGAGCATGTGATCCTCTCGAAATTAGTTTATAAATAAACTTCACTTCCTACTGCATTTTGCTAACAAGCTCGACAAGACAACAAAAATAAAGAAATAATGAGTGGAGGCAGTGACGAAAGTAAACTAACCTTGAGTTATTATTCAAAGATGATGAAATTATTGACAAAAAGGCAGCACGAATTCTGTTACATGGAAGTGGTTTGGCTGTCTGAAGTGTGACAAGGAGCAGATTAAAAGTATGTCAATGGTTGTGAAAACCAAGTCTGGCAACACAACCAACCTGTTCAATCACCTAATAAAATATCACCCCAAAAAACTATGCTTTGCACATTTAATTTACCCCATAATGCCAGATAGTCTTTTTAAATTGTATTTTACTATTTGCTTTAGTTATAATCTAGGCCAAATGTGTAATTTGTTTTTGCTATTAAACAATATTTAAATTTGTAATTTATTGAACCCCTCTAATGGCTTCTTTTTGGACTTGACAAACCACCTGTAGGATACACTCTCTCATCTTTGTATGCCCCACACTTTTTCTTATCAACACTTCATGTTTTTGAAAACATCTTGCAGTTCTTAGTGTGCTCCACAGGTGAGTGGGCTTGTAGGACACTCTTCTCTTTATATGCTTGGAGGGGGAAAAATTAGACGTAACTTAGACTTGTAATAGCATTTATATACTGCAATTTTCTGATGAGTTGAAGTGCTTCTTTTATCCTCACTTGTAAGTTGCATCTGCTAAATGACAAATGGAAAGGTAAATTATTAGTGTTCAAGAGAAAACTCCCCGAATTCAGTCTGTCAGGTCCACTTCTCCAACAAATGGGGGGTGTATACACAGCAAAGTTTCTAAATGGACCAAAACAGCTAAAACAAGTCACGTGTGAGTAAACTCTCCTCACATTGGTCAGAGTTCCACGGTTATTTTGCAGAGTCCCACTCAGCTGTCATGCGTCTTTATTTTAATTTATGATAATGAGCAATAAGACATTATAAGCGAATAGCTGCGTTTTATTTTTGAATGGTGACACCAACAGACATCCTTACCAGATATAAATCAGACTTTCTTATACATAGACATTGGCTAGAATTATGCATTATAGGGTTTACATTATAGAGAGAAATAACAGATAAACCAGACAGTTCGGTCAATTTCCTAATGGATAAACAGCTATTGTTAATAGTTCAGCATGCTATTACTTATGTATTTGACATGCAACGCACATTAACCCTTACGAATGATGACATCTCGTCCTACTCATAATTCTCTCTTCATATAGTCATACATGCCTATTACATATCCATAATTAACATGTAATATACATGTGATATAGCCTTGTTCGTTAGGTCATTGGATCGTACTGCTTTACAATCGATCCGCTCCAGAGTTGTTTCAATCGAGCCGAGACCAACTCATTCAGGCAATCTCGGACCGATTGTTTTGGCGCGGCTCTAAGCGCGATTACTGCATTCACATTTGGCAAACGCAACAGGCTCCGAAACAAACGTCTAGGTGTGACAGCACCCTTAACTTGATTTGGGATTCTTATTCTATGTTAGGACATCTTACATTGTGTCAAGTTTGACAATCCACTCTCAAGTCTGTTACCAAGCAACCAACACTTTGTGAGATGCTAATGAGTTAAAAAATGGATAAACAAAATCAGCAAAAATAAATAAATAAAAAAGTCCTTTGCACTATAAGCGGTAATGCTCAATGACTGTAATTACTTATGTGTTTTGTCATTGAATGTAGAGTTCAGAGTCCTCTAGAGTCTTTCTACCATGAAACATCTTTGTTCTTCATTTTCAACCATCAATAAATGTAATGCCTATCAGTGTTTTCTCCTGTTATCTCTCGAATAATTTGGAGGTTGGACAGTTGTCGGTTTTGCCTGAAGTAAAGACAGTTTTTAGGATTTTTGTAAGTTAGGTTGTTTCTGTAATACCACCTTCCTATCTTTATTTAAAGGCATAGTCCATCAAAAAAATAAATAAATAAAATAAACATCTGCCATCATTTACCCATCCTTCTCACTCTAAACTTATCTGAGATTCTTTGTTCAGTTGAACACAAAAGAAGATATTTTAGAAAATGCTTATAGCCGGTGTCATTGACTTCCAGAGTAATTTTTTTCCTACTATATGGACATCGGTGGGTTTTAAAACCACTTGAGGGAGAGTAAATGATGAGGTCATTTTCATTTCTGGATGAACTATACCTAGCGATGTCATGGTCACCAGCGATCTAGACCTTGCAGATCACTGGAAAACATGCACCTGGACTACAATTCTGCCACTAAAAAGACAGACAAATCCCATAATTCCCTGCACTCAAACACCTGGCCCAGATTCCACTTTATTGCAAACACACAGCTGAAGCTTGTGAGGACTGATTACCCATACTTTAAACGCAGCACACACACATCTTTGCTCAGTCTTGTAAACTGTAAGTGAGCATTATGAAGAGTTTTCCTTGCTTACCTTTGCTTTGTTTTACTGTTTATGTTGATTTGCCACCTGTCCTGACCATTTGCCTGTACTCTGACCATGCTTTTGGATTATCTGCATGTTCCTGTCTATGCTTGTTTTGACCTTTGCCTGCTTGATGATTTTTAATAAACTGCACTTGGATCCTCACCTCCGTTGTTCTCCAACTCTTTACAGTCGAACTTAGGAAATGCTGTTCTTTAACAGCTTTTGTTTTAAATGTGGTCCAAACTGAAATAACAATTGTTAGCAAACAGATAGGATATGATTTTAACGTTAGGATCTTTCTGTAATACACTCCCAGGATGTCAAACATGCTAATGGCACTCTGAGAAGAGCTACACCAGACAACTAAAAGCTGCAAGCATCTGACTGGACTTCTGGACAAATCTTGATAAGAAGTTGTCAAAGTTAAGAAAGCTAAGAAACCTAGTCAAGATGATGTAGGACATTTACAGAAAATCTGGCAGTAATGATCAAACTATGCCAAAACAAAGAGATCCTTAATATCTTTGATCTATTGTACATCAAATAAAAAATGTTTAAACTATGTTGCATATATTATATTATATTTTTTCATAAAATCCAAATATTAACTTGTCATATATACACTCATCAGCCACTTTATGACATACACCTGTCCAACTGCTCGTTAATGTAAATTTTTAATCAACCAATCACATGGCAGCAACGTGATGCAATTAGGCATGTAGACATGGCCAATAAAATCTGCTGCAGTTCAAATCGAGCATCAGAATGGGGAAGAAAGGTGATTTAAGGGATTTTGAACATGGCATGGTTGATGGCATGGTGCCAGATGGGTTGGTCTGAGTATTTCAGAAACTGCTGATCTACTGGAATTTTCTCTGAATCTATCTCTAGGATTTACGGAGAATGGTCCGGAAAAGAGAAATTATCCAGTGAGCGGCAGTTCTGTGGGCGCAAATGCCTTGTTGATGCCAGAGGTCAGAGGAGAATAACCAGACTGGTTCAAGCTGATAGAAAGTCAATAATAATAATAAAGCACATGATCACAATTAATGTCATGAAGCGCGATTCATTTCAGATTGGTTTCACGTCTTGAACATGACAATGAGTTACTGTACTCAAATGGCCTCCACAGTCACCAGATCTCAATCCAATAGAGCACCTTTGAGATGTGGTGGAACGGGAGATTCGCATTTTGGATGTGCAGCCAACAATGCTATCATGTCAATATGAACCAAAATCTCTAAGGAATATTTCCAGTACCTTGTTGAATCTGTGCCACGAAGGGTTAAGGCAAATAGGGGTCCAATCCGGTACTAGTAAGGTGAACCTAATAGAGTGGCCGGTGAATGTATATAATCTCTCTGTATTTCCATGTATCAGATGTCTATATACTTATAGTAATAATGTTTGTTTATTTAATTCAGCTGTCAAAAATGATGTACTTCACAGGGAATCTTTAGTTTAATTTTTTTACTCTTTTAAAATGTCTTTTCCTAATTTTTCTTTTTGTACAACTCATGTAGTGTGTGTTTATGTTTCTGTGTTTAAGAATAATTCAATCAAATATTTTGCAGGGGACTACTGTATATTTCTATATATCTATATATATTTATACTGATACTGATTAAGGCAAGGGGTGTCACGGTGGAGCAGTGGGTAGCATAATTGCCTCACAGCAAGAAGGTCACGGGTTCGAGCCTCGGCTGGGCCAGTTGGCATTTTTGTGTGGAGTTTGCATGTTCTCCCAGTGATCGCGTGGGTTTCCTCTGGGTCCTCCGGTTTCCCACAAAGTCCAAAGGCGTGCTATGGGTGAATTGGGTAAGCTAAAATTGTCCGTAGTGTTAGTGTTTGCGTGTGTATGGATGTTTACAGCTGGAAGGGCATCCGTTTCGTAAAACGGATGCTGGATAAGTTGGCAGTTCGTTGCGCGGTGGCAACCCTAGTGTAATAAAAGGACTAAGCTGAAAAGAATATGAATGGATGAATGATTAAGGGAATTTTTAGCATCAGTAGCTAACAACTTCACCTGACTCAGGAAGCAATTACATAGAAAAAGATTCCTCGAGGACCACAGGTGTGCAGAAATTAGCTTCAACCTTAATTATACCCACCTGATCAAGCTAATCAAGTCCTTCAGGCTTATTTAAAAACTAAAGTATGTGTGCTGGAACTAAACTCTACAAGACTGAGGCTCTCCATGAGCTGAGTAAAGCAAAGATGTGCAGCAATTGAACATAATTTTAGGAAAAAGCAAAACACTCCCTGTAGTGGTTCCCAAGGAGATTAAAGCGACACAGTCATTAGGAGTACACACAGAGAGGAACTTTACTCAGTAACAGATAGCTCTTATTTGTCTGCCACTGGAAGAAAATCTCATCCCTTACAATGGATTTCAACTGGCAAATTGCAAGCGCAGTGGAGAGAGCGTTTTCAATTCATTCATATGGAAGATTAGCTTCAACACTTAAGCAGTGGATTATGGGATTGATAGCAGCATGGAGAAAGTGTTAAGAGTTGCCGAGAGCATCAGAAATGTTGGCCATTTCTTTAGTATTTCTTGACTTGTCTTCAGTTACACTGGCATGCTTTTGGCAACAGGCCAAAATACATTGCATGCATCAAAATAATCGATTTTTCTTCATTGTAAAGATCGTTCCATGAAGATACTTTGTAAATTACCTTATAAAATACTTATAACTCAGTTTTTGATTAGTAATATGCATGGCTAATCACTTAGTTTGACCAATTAACGGCAATTATCTAAATATATATTTTTTAACCATCAAATTCCAGGTGTTAAAATAGTTGTAAACTGGCCAAAATTGCCTGCATGGTTCAAGTGACCAAATTCCGAATTTTTCTGTCAGTGACACAGATCGGATATGGCCCATACGTGTAAGCAGGAAAAAAATAACATGGAATCCGATTTGCTCAAATCAGATTCAGGCCTGGTCAAATGTAGAAATTGATCCGATATGAATTCGGATCCATGACCGCGTGTCTGCAGTTGTAAGCAGGCAAAATCGATTTTCACCTGTCAATGCGAGTCACCCGTCATTAAAAACCATAGCAAATGACGTCAGACTGACGTTGTCATTTCAGAACAGACTTCAGCAGAGTCGAAAACCTTAAATCTCATACATGAGGTCTAAAAAAGCTTTTATATTGTCATGTAGCACAAGTATTTAATGGCTCGTTTCCACTTACTGGTACGGTACGGTCGGTATGGGTCACCTTTATCAGGCTTGTGTTCCACTAACAAGGGTACCTTTTTGGTGGGCGTGGTGTATGACAGAAAGTTTCAGTTGACATCATTCTCGCTCGAGGAAATGTCTACAATAAAGCTGTATGGTCACTTACATATCATATGAGAAGCACTTCTCACAAAACAGATGCTTCATACACATAAATACTTGTGTAGAAATGTTTATTACTAACTTTTCAATGAACATGAGTTGATTATAACTGCAGATCAATGACAGTGCGAAACAGCCTACTGTAACATCTGTAATTATATTAAATAACTAAATAAATGAACATATATAAACACATACAGCCCCTTACAGTCTCCGATATGTTACCAACTACAGAAGAACTACAAACAGCAGACATTTTGTCCGTATTTAGGTTCAAAACAACACAAAATATAGCCTACAGTCATTGTAAACCTCTCATCTGTGTCTGTAATCTTTAGCAGCACATGTAGCCTCTGTTAGACAGTAATTCCATCATTCTGAGTTCATATTAGTCCAAAAGATGAAGATAATAGTTATACATGGCATTTTGTTCATGTTTGCTGGAAAATAATGTGCTCCTTTTTTCCGGCTTCTCCTTTGTTTCTTCATGCTTCACTCTCGCTTTTGTCAGTGTCTGACAGGATCGGGTTTCAAAAGCACGTCAATAATCAAGCGCAGGTTATTATCATCAGCTCAAGAAGTTTGTTATTTCAGATATAATGTTAGATGTGCGCGAGCGCTAGCTAGAAAGCGAAACTGCTACCGCCTCAGACTGGCTGGTAAAAAACTACGGGGCACAGGGTAAATCTGCTCTTCTTCTTGGCTTTGTGGCTGTTCATCAAGATGACGACAAGGTTTGTTTGAGCCCAGATCAACCATGGCTCGTTATTATATGTATTTATAATTCCACTATAATTTCTCGCTGTGTATTTCAAACATGGTGGGTTTTTTGTTTTCATTCTGGCTTGTTGCGTAAGCGAATGACGTATCTCTGTAAACCAATAGCGTTCAGCTGCGCGTGTGGCTCCGCCTTTTGGTACCCTTTCTCGTGTTTGG
This sequence comes from Danio aesculapii, assembly GCF_903798145.1. NCBI lineage: Eukaryota > Metazoa > Chordata > Actinopteri > Cypriniformes > Danionidae > Danio > Danio aesculapii. The sequence goes on along the minus strand of NC_079440.1, from coordinate 20,559,206 downwards.
TACCCTTTCAAAAGGGTGCCGAAAAGTGGTACGGTACGGTTCGGTTCGGTACGCCTTTTGACAGTGGAAACGGCCATAAAAGCGTACCAAACCGACCGTACCGTACCGTACCACTCAGTGGAAACGGGCCATAAGCATGTTAATGAGAGAGAGAGCGAGAGAGAGAACGAGAGAGCGCAATATTCACCCCGTAACCAATACAGACTATTGTATACATCACGTGCATAATCATGCCATGGACATTGCTTTAAGATGCCCTATAGTTAGAACGGCTTAGATTAAACAAAAATGGCCAAATGAGAACTTTTCTGTCATAACTATATTAACAAACTTGTCAAAAATAAATAAAAAATGAAACCCTGCAAACAGATAAAATACAGGAATGGAGAAAAGAGCGCTCTTTTATTATCAGCTGTCAATCAGCGCCTGCTCTTTTTTTCCAGGTCATTGCGGCTTTGCTGTGTGCTGTGTAAATGCGACTATCGGATATGAGTCACTTTAAAATATGGTGTAAGCGGTCATCAAAAAATTGGATACAGTCACAAAACTGGAATTGACCATCAAGATCTGCAGTGTAAATGCAGCCTAAGTAACTGAATTTGGGGGTGCTGACTGACAATAACTGTATCGATTTGGAAATGTACACAACGCTGACAGCCATCTGGCTAATTTGTGCCGTCTAGATTGTAATTCCATGGTTGAATGGGGAATCACTAGCAGATGGTCATTTTACAGGCTGAAAATTATCCAGAAAAAAGCAAACAGGACGACACTGGCAGTTAACAGCTGGTAGTGGATACAGTATGTGCTAACCCAACAAAGCAGACAAAATAAAACAAAGACCCATAGGAATCTGTAGGAAAACCCATTGTCAAAATTCAGGTGAAAAATACAGACAGAGAGATCCAATGGAGATGACTAATTGCCCACAAAATTAGTAGTCCATGTTGAAAAGCAATAATCCCACATGACCCAATCATTGAAACCCAACAGCGGTTTTAACTCTGGTGCTGGGACCCCACTGCTCTGCGTGACTGAGGGACTAAGATCCACTATACTAATTACCACTAATACCCTGTTTTTTATATTCTAAAAGCATAGTCAACTCATTGTACTTTTTCATTAGTAAATTAGAAATATTCCATGACTTCATCAAGCATTCCCCAGACATTTATTGACACTGGGTCTCTATAGAGGTTCATCGTCTTCTCTGCTGTTTTAATAATACCTCTTTTTGATGACTCATGTTGAAGCATCAGCCAATTTAACAAAATGAGATAAGTCATTATAAATCATTGTGGGTTTGGGAATGAATGCAATTTACAGTAATTTAAGGATGGAACACAAAAACATAACAACACAAGTAATAATGTTTGATAAAACCACTAATAATCTGCGTATGACAATTAATTTAATAGTAATGAGTCAAACTTACAGTCATCATTATACCCTTTATGCTTGGCACTCGAATGTAGGAGAGTTTCTTACAGTAAAATGTTGATCAAGATGGGTTTCTAATCAGTATGGTTTATGTTAAGCTAGTAGTAGACAGACTCTTTCTGGTAGCTTTATTATAACAATAAGCCACCAGTCACCTCAGTTTGTAATCTGAGTATAAAACAAGAATTCCTTCGGCTGGAAGTATGAGGCTGTGAAAGTGGAGAATAGGAAAGCATTGTGGGGATCAGTGGCGTAACTAGGATTGCATAGGCCTTAGCTAACATCAGATATTACATGATGAGTAACTCAATTTTGTTATAAACAATGAATATGTTGTTAACATTAGTCATTTTTGATATACTGCATCATTCAGTTTTAGCGGTGGAATGCCTCATATGATCTAAAATTTAAAAATAAGTTATATAAATATATATTTTTTTAAAGTTAAAGCAGCTAAATGAAACATTTATTAACTAAATCTGTAAATTTGTAATCTGTAACTGGTGTTCCATAAAACACATAAGCACCCACTGCTTACTATTATCCAGGACAAAGCATTCAGAAATTCTCAAGCAGCCAACACATAAAATGTTCATCTTTTTTTTTTATTCAAGCTCGCAGGAGCCATAAAGTGCACAGAGATAGACTTGTGTTCATTATATTTATTACTATAGATTTGTCTACACTGTGCAGTTTGGGTCATTTTGGCAATTTAATTTTGGCCAAAAACAAGAGTAAGTAACTAATGACATACGCCACCTGACAAAAGTCTTGTCGCCTATCCAAGTTTTAGGAACAACAAATAATAACTTTGGTATTAGAAGTGGCTTATCTGAAAAGCAAAGGGCTCTAGATTATGCTTTATTTACCGAAATAAGATATGATCATGCCTTGATTTTTTATTATTTAATTAGGACAGTAAGGTCTGACTTTGCTTAGAGAAAGTCTTTCACTTAACAGAATAATGTAAAGTATAGAATATAAAGTCATAATGCAGTGGAAAAAGAATTAATATTGGTATGACTCCCATGAGCTTGGAGGACGATCCACACATCTCTGCAATGACTCGAATAACTTATTAATAAAGTCATCTGGAAGGGCAAAGAAAGCATCTTGCAGGACTCCCAGAGTTTATCAAAATTCTTTGGATTCATCTTCAATGTCTTCTCCTTCATCATACCCCAGACATGCTCAATAATGTTCATGTCTGGTGACTGGGCTGGTCAATCCTGGAGTGCCTTGACCTTCTTTGCGTTCATGAACTTTCATGTGGAGCCTGAAGTATGAAAAGGAGCGCTTTCCTGCTGAAGAATTTGCCCTCTCCTGTGGTTTGTAATGTAATGGGCAGCACAAATGTCTTGATACCTCAGGCTGTTGATGTTGCCATCCACTCTGCAGATCTCTCATGTGCCCCCATACTGAATGTAACCCCAAACCATGATTTTTCCTTCACCAAACTTGACTGATTTTTTGTGAGAATCTTGGGTCCATGTGGGTTCCAATAGGTTTGCAGTATTTGTGATGATTGCCCTGCTGAAAAATCCAGCCTAAACCAGCCTAGGCTGGTTGGCTGGTTTTAGCTGGTTGACCAGCCTGGTTTTAGAGGGGTTTTGGCCATTTCCAGGCTGGTTTCCAGCCATTTCCAGCCTGGTTTAGCTGGTCAGGCTGGAAAACTGACCAGCTAAAACCAGCCTGACCAGCCTGGTTTACGCTGGACATAGCTGGTTTAGACTGGGCTCCCACCCTGGCTAGGCTGGTCAAGCTGGTTTTAGCTGGTCATCACCCAGCCTGACCAGCTAAGACCAGGCTGGAAATGGCTGGAAACCAGCCTCGAACTGGTCAAAACCCCTCTAAACCATTCTGGTCGACAGCTCAAAACCAGCCAACCAGCCAACAGAAATGCATTTACTGGTTAAAGCTGTTTTTTCAGTGGGGGGGGGGGGGGGGGGGGTGCTGCAGTTTCAACAGATGATTCATCGGAAAAATCTACCTTCTGCCACTTTCCCAAAATGATCAACTAGAAGTCAGTTATTTTTGTTGCTCTTACAACTGGGATTGACTACAAGACTTTTGTCAGACAGTGTACTTTTGATGACAATTACACTAACTATTTATGTAATTAGGATTATGTCATTAGTTTATGCTATAATATTCGACAACAGATTCAGCACAGATTCCACTATAGATTATCAAGTTGTGTATCCTAGCTTTGGGAATTTAGTCAAATTGTGAATGAAATCATGACAGTCCTAGTAGGTAATGCTGGCAACAAGGGCCAGAGTAGTAGTCAATTGCATTTTTCTTTTAGGATTACACTATCAACTGGATACTTTTCCAGGTCTTTGAATAATGCATGTGAACCATAATGCAATGGGAAAGGGCCTATAGTCATCGTTGCCAATAGTTACGCCACTGCAAAGGAAATTACAGTACACACAAAAGGACAAAACAAGGACGTGTAAAACGCTATTTCTTCATCTTGGATTGAACCAGATCAGAAAGATTCCAAACATGAAGCTTTTGGCAATATCGGATTAAATCCACATGCTATGATTGCATGCAAGTATTTGAGGGAGTGGATCAGTTGGTCAGAAAAAGTTTAATTAACTAAACTTAAGCTTACTCCATCAACTCGAAGAGAAGACACTACGCGTAGACTCTGCTGGAAAGGAAAACTGCTGTTAATCATTAATACCACAGTAATGCTAATATTTCGTCGTATACATGAAATAAAACAATATAAATATTGTGTGGGAATGAGTGAGTGTGCTGAATGCCTCTTTGTCCAAATTTATTGTACAGAAATACTCAGTCTCAACTACCATGAATAAAGGTTACTCATTAACATCAATCTTATTGATAGGTTTTGTAATGTAATATAAAAGGTCTTGCACATGGTCATCTTAAAAGTCATTATATTCATTTTATACAGATAGCAGGGCAGATATTTAACACATGCACTTTTCATGCAGATTTTGACCTGCAATGAACAATAAAGTGTTGCTATGCTCAACGTTCAATGTATTTAATAGTAAATAATGTCTGCAAATGAGGATTTCATAAGGAAGCTAATATTGCTAATAAAAGCTAATCATGACAACAGGGAGTACATCACAGAAGCCGGGAAAGAACTACAAAACTAATTTGTACCACAACAACTTCACAGAACCACACAAGCACAAAACTCACAGCAGCCGAACAACTTACCCTGGATACTGCCCAATCTGTGAAGACAGAATAGAAGTGATTGTTTAGTAAATGTGTGTGTGTGTGTGGGTTTGTGTGGTTTATTATAGCATTCCAAACCTAAACAGCTTGATCGTTTATATAGTCCTTAACTTAGGTGCATTCTAAACCACATAATGTGCAGTATGTAACACGTTTGAATTTTACAGCAATTAAAAAACTATGTTTCGTTATAAGAATATGACTAGGATGAATGAGGGTTGTACATTAAAGGTTTTTTAGCACTTTTAGATTCCCTTATGCATGATGTTACTGTTTGATCATGAAAAAAAGATCAGAAAATTACAGGCACAAAATAAAGACAGTTATTGTCCATTTCAGTAAGCAACGTTTGATGTATGATTGAGATTGACATATGCACAATTTGTATCTGTTATATGTGATTTTTGTTTGTTTATACTTTGAAATAACATGTGTGTATTTGATGGTTGATGCTAAGGACAATTATTTAGGACATTTTTTGCTATATTTATTTAAAAAAATATGGGTTTACAGTTTTACTAGCATTGTGCAGTACCAAAGCCACAAGTTTGACACAAAATGCATTTTATTTCTTTCACACAAAATGTGTGCAATTAACACATTTAAAAAAAAAAATCTCAACATTTATGTCATCATTTTCGGCATATTTTTTACATGCTAACAAACTCTTTCAAAACGGTTAACAACAGTTTCCAAACACACTGCTGCTACATTCTATGCATTTACGCTGTATTTATATTGAAATATAGAAAATCTTACGAAGAAAAGTCACAATTTCGGCTGACATTTAACCTTACTCTTACTTTTTTTTGTATAAATGATAGTTTGGACCTGATTTTGAACTCTGGATCAAAAGAATACAGGTTGGTAGAAAAAAGAGTGATATGTCCATATTTTCACATATACCAACCAGCTAAAACACAACATCATACAACATTAATATTGGGTTAGATTTAATTCACCAGGATCTAAGAACAATGTTATTTTGACGTCCAATAAGACTTGAAATGACTTGTATATTTTGTTGATTTTAGGTTGTGTTGGAAAGTGACCAAAATCCAACGTCAGCCAACATCCTTAACCCAATATCATATTGATGTCAAATACTGATATTTATTCGTCAGGTATGGCAACCAAAATCCAAAGTCTGATAGACATCATATTGGAAATTTCCACAAAAAAGTCAAGCTGTAACATCATTAGATGCTAAGTTTTGGTTGACTTAGGTTGTATTGGAAAGTAACCAAATGCAACGTCTGTCCAATGTTGGACACTGATGTCGACCCGATTTTCAGTTCCAAACAAAACGCAACGTCCCACAACGTTGGGGTACAATGCTAATCGACGAACGTTTTGAAATGTTTAATGAAGTGATGAGAAAAACATCTTCACATGTTCTGTAAAGTTAAACAAATTGCAAACATTCCATAGCACAATCCAGACAATGCAAGTAAAATTGCATACTGATATACATAAATTATTTAAACTTCCACAATAACATTGTTAATTTCTGTAATGCTCCCTGTTGTTTGAAAATGTAGCTTTAGTATGCACAGTTGCACTTGTTAGCGGTGGAAAAAAGTCAACTGACAAGGCTTTAAAACGTAGGCAGATGATTTGTTGATCCTGGATTTCTTCGGGAAACGAGGAAGGGAGGTTTTTGCTCTATCAAAAATGGGCATTTAGAATTTAGTATACATAATTCATGGGTATTAGCTGAGTAGATATACATTGTACTCCTTACAGATGACCAAATTCTATGACCAAAATTTGTAGTCAGTAATATAATCTCTTAGATTACTAATTTATGGTAATGGAATCTTACAACTTTTGGATTTCATTTAGATTACTTCTGTGCTAACACTTATTTATGGTCACATATTGAAGCATGATAATCTGTAAGCTGCATTATTATATATAATATATATATATATATATATATTCAAAACTATTGTATTTTTTTGTGTTGTACTGTGATTTACCATCAACAAGAGTCATGCTTTGGACAAAATTACAAAAGTAAAAAAGCAAAAAAAAAAAGAGCCGCAATGTATGAACAGTTAATACTTCAAAATACTAACGTTAATATACCTTGCTGATAGTGTTTGCTGATAATAACCCTAATGATTAAAACAAAATCACATCTTGATTACTTGAAATTAAGTAAATTTAGAAAACAGCAAGATTACAACCAATACAAAAAAACCATGAAATTCACAGCAATATCACTGCTACTTTTAAATATTTCATCTAAAAAAACACTAGAAGTGCATATTAAGGTATCAATGCCTTACGCTCCAAAAATAATGTTTGCTGTTTGTTCAAACTACTTATTTAAATTAGCTGAAACAACATAATTCTTGAGTGTTTTTGCAACAACTGAATTGTTTTATGTAACTTAAATTTACAAAAACTAATAAGTTAACTTAATTATTTAATGTTATCTGAACACAAATTTATTGTGTGGAACCCAGTATTTATTACTGTGTACAATCCAGATTACATTTGAGCCATTACCAAACTCTGTCCTAGTGGTTTATACTAGGCAAACAACAAGATTTGGCCTCTGAGACCCATTTACAAATAATTCTCATATCCTCCTCATACCATTCAAGCAACACGACTCCTATGTGCCTATTCTACATTTTCATCCCTCATTAATGATCTGCTCTCCACTGTGAAAGCACAGAATTAAACCAAATAGATCCCTCTTGTTCCTGTATACATCCTACTTCAACTGACATATGCTACTTGCAATGAATGTCAGTAACTAATCGGACATATAATGTCAATCCAATCTCATTTATACTAGCCTTATTGTTAATGGGAAGGTTTTGTGTCCTGCACCAGGCAGATGTCTTGCTCTGACTAGCATGATATTAAAGGCATGTATACAGTGCTCAGAATAATTGAGTACACCCCATTTTATAAATTAATATTTGTATCCATTTCTCAGTGAATATTGTATATGTATTTTGGTCCATTTAAACAAATTAGATTTATTAAAGAGATATATTTATTAAAATGATATTTTAATCACTGAACATATTTAAAAATAGAAAGATATACATAAATTCAAGCAAAATACTGCAAAAAAAATTATTTTACAAAATTTTTACTTTTTTTGTTTCTTTTGATTTTTCCTCTTTTTAAATTTGTATTTAATATTTTTCTGTAACATATAAATTTGTGTGTACTAATTTTTTGGACCGTTATTTTGTTAGATAAGCTCCAGATTTGGCTTCAGTACTGACTAATCTTATGTATGCACAAATGTAATATTGTATAGCTTCCTATTAAAAATATGAATTTAAAAGAGATTTGTGAGGGGTGTACTTATATATCCTGAGCACTGTACATTAGTCATGTCCAACAAAATGCATTTACTGGAAAATGTCCAAGAATGAATCTTTATTTTTATTTTTTGGGGGTTCAAATAAGATGGTAGAGTAGGCAAGATTGGATTTAAGGCTGAAAAAACACAAGAGAAAGGTGGGGGAGGTTTGGTAACCTCCCTCTGGGTTATTATTGATTTCCAGCACCTATGGCCCAGATATGACAGATGCTGTGAATACACCCTTTTCTTCTTTCTGTCGTCATTGCTCATGTACCCACATTCCTTGTTAATTAGTAGAGAACAAGGGTGACGGAGAACATGTGTGTGCCATGACAGCTGTGGAGTACGAAGTTGCTGGGGAGAGAGCAGTGCATCCTCTTATCTTGCTGGAATCTGACACGTAACCATGACAACTCCCCCAGTTGACTTGGAATGCTATGAAAGAAATTGTGCATGTTTTTCCTCAGAATTTCTTATTTTCTTGCCAATTATTGATTGTTGTAAAATCATGAGCAAGATAAGGAATACACAATATGAAGTCTCTAGTCCCTGAAGATATCAAATATTCATTAACCTACTGGAGGTTTGAAGACTTTGAAGAAATGCTGCCAAAATGAGAAGGTTTCATTAGGTTTATCTCCATAAATATGTGTCAGCAAAACAGTCATCCAGAAAATCTATTCTACCCTTCCTGCACTACAGAATGTATAAATATGAAGTCAGTAACTTTCCTCTTCTCTTGGTTGGTTGAGTTAAGTTATGTTTCAGTTTCACAGTTACTCCGCTTGTCTCATCCATTTCTCACTCACGTTGGATTTTGGGGTTTCCATCATGTGTCTTCATAATGTCATTTAGAAGGTGTAAAAACTGAATATGTAACCTGAACAAGTGGATGCTTTTCCATATGAAATCTCATGGATTTCATTCAGCTGTCCCCCACACTTTTAAAATGTTCGCTACGTCCATGTGTGTAAATATTGGCAGCAGTCACTCAAGCTTACTGACGTATATCATTTCCCAATAAAACCCCCCCAAATAAAACAAGATGATGCCTCCTTCAAGCTATCACAACATAAAAACAAATCTACAGCAACAGCACAACTTTTTGTTATATTAAAGGTGCAGAATGAAAGTTTGACCCCCTTAGTGGTTGAACTAGGTATTGCATTCCAGGATCAAAACAAACGCAAACACAGGTTGCCAGATTGAGGACCAACAGAGTGTACCATCAAGCCTTAACGCTGATTTCAGGCTAATTTAAATCGTGTTCGATATAAAAGCAACAGCACATGATAGAAGGAAAATGTTCATATTAAAAGGAGTTTTTGTTCTAACCAACACCTGTAATTTATATTTAGAAACGGCTTCTATTTATTGTAGCTGAACAACAGAAAACTGACAATGATCATTTTACATGACACTTATTGCCATACTACTGAAAGCAACAGTAGATAGTTCACCTCAGATCTTAAAAAAATAATAAACTATTTGAAACTGAACTTTAGAATCATACAAGCCAACACATATCAGTGATTCAGCATGTACATTTAATAACGTTAAAGAGGTTTAATATGTATTAATTAAATTACAAACCTTACCATTTCATGAGTGAGTGCATATTCTGTGCTTTTGAATGGCTGTATTTATAATACTTTTTGTAATGTACTTGTTGTAAATATTTGTAACTTCTGTCATGTTTCGTCTGGTGCAAACAGCCAAATTACTTATCACTGCAAATCTCATTACGTAGCATGTTGTTAGGACAGGGGGTTACAATGTATGTTTAATGTTTACGCTCGTAATATTTATATTATTTGCTAATTAATAACTACCTCATGTGGAACTCTGAATCTGCATCTCATTTCAGAGTCTGCTACTGTCCATTTTGGTCACCGATACATGCTCGGAGAGCCTTCATAACTGAACGAATCAAATATGCGGTTTTCCATCAAGGCAACCCGGGGTGCAGAAATATAATTGGCTAAACACATTGGGCAAATTAAAAGAACCAAAACAAAGCGTTCCTGCACGTAACTGACATTTTCAAAGCAGAATATCTGACTTCAGCATTGTTTTTCAGATAAATAAGAATGTTCACTTGCCATGCTTCGTAAATATCTGCCAACATATTATATTATTTTCATGCTTTATAAGAGTCAAAAACTTGCATACAGCACCTTTAAATACTACCCATTGCTGATTAATCATGAATGATGTTAGCTTCATTTTTAAACCTTACCTTTATTTTCAGCCTTAATTTCATCGTGCATAAAGTCGTTCTGGCGATTTCCGAGGACAAAAGCAAGAAAGGACAGGATGAGAGCGTCTAGGATGCCGATGATGGCCAGTATATAAGCCCAGCGAACAGAACAGTTTCCCAGCGTGTACTTTCCTGTCTCCTCTCCGCACATATCCCGGATGACCTCTGCATCCCAGCCATCTGGGAAAATCAAACAGCCCAGCACCAGGCACACAGCTGACAAAAGAGAGAAAGGTAGGAAAACTGAGACCAAGGATAGTAGCACTAAAAATAAGTAATAAAGTAAGATAACAAAATACTTTATAAAAAGAGAATTGCAGAAGTGAAAATTTGAAAAAAATCAACTAAATAACAAATGTAATTTTTTGTACAGTTCTGTGCATAAACATTTTTGGAAAACTGATATTTCTTACAAATGACTTGTAAAAATTAATATTGTTAAAGCAAGCTAAATTCATTTTAAATAACAAATAACAAACAAACACAATTAAATAACAAACAAGCACCTGCTAATTTATTCACTCACTAATTTGTCAAGGACCGCCACAGCAAAATAAACCACCCATTACTCTGGCACATGTTGTATGCGATGAATGCCCTTTAAGCCACCAATCCAGTGCTGGAAAACAGCCATACACTCTCTCATTCCCACACACATTCATTCACTACATTCCAATTTAGTTGAACTAATTCACCTATACCGCATGTCTTTGTGGGAAACCTGAGCACCTGGTGGAAACTTACGCAACACCATTTCAAAATAAAGTTCCCATGTGCATAGTAAGTTTAAAGCGGACTGAGGTGCACATATTAATGATCACTTGTGCAAGACATCAGTCTGTGTTTTTGGTTTCTGATGAATTTGGCTTCAGCTGCTCTTCAGGTCCGGATGACATAGAAAGTGACCCTAAAGTATTTGCAAATCTTGAGGGTGTGCTCATGCGCAACACAACAGTCTGTATCGTGTTCTGATTAGCCTGTTGTTCACAGAGGTTTTACACTCTTTTAGCTTTAGCATCTTTATATTGTCTTCCTTCTGATCCCAACATTTAGGAAAGAGTGAATGAAAACCTTTGTTATAACAGATTTGTTTATAAACAAGAAACAATTTAATGCTGATCTTTAGAAAAACTGATGAAATATTTGCATTAGCGAACTGTGAAACCAGTGTATATATTACAGTGGCCAGGGAGGTGAACAAGGAACAGAACTTCTGAACATCATTTGTATCACAGTTACAATAGGTAGTCTAGCGAAAACCAAACATTGCATTTGAGAATGCCATCATGGCTTGTGATGGTTAAAACTGATTCATGTCAAAGCCAAACCTGCCAATCATAATGCCAAATGTAATTTCAAATTTATTTGTAAAAAAATAACCATTCAAGCAACTAGGGGTGGCAAATGGTTGTGGTTCAAGCCTTGGCTGGGTCAGCCGTGTTCGCATGGTTTCCTCTGGGTGCTCTGATTTCCCCCACAGTCCAAAGACATGAGGTACAGGTGAATTGAACAAGCTAAATTGACCGTAGTGTATGTGTGTGAATGAGAGTGTATGGGTGTTTCCCATGATGGGTTGCAGCTGGAAGGGCATCCGCTGCATAAAACATATGCTGGATAAGTTGTCGGTTCATTTAGCTGTGGCGACCCCTGATTAATAAAGCAACTAAGCCAAAAAGAAAATAAATGGATGAATTCAAGCAACTGATCAGTCCAGTTTATTTGTTTTATTGTAATTGTATGTTTAATATACATTATATTGACTTTCATATATTTGTATGAGAGCAGTGCAAACAAGTTATAAATATCTGATGGCGTGTATGTGCACTTGAACACCAGACAGAGTGGTGCCATCAATCCATAGCTACTCTACAAGAGGAAAAGAGTGTCAGATTTCATGTCTGCAATATTCCTGTAATATTCTAATCCTGAACTCACAAAACTTCACAGGCACATTCGCAATCCCCTTTTCATTAATAATATGAACATGTTTACATTGTGTGAAGTGGCCACTAGTTTTTAAATCTTATCATAGAGCATGTCAGACTTCACTGAAAATAATGTAGCGCATGATGGGTTTAGTTTTTTAACCCTGACACTATTTTTGATATTTGTGCCAAACTTTTATACCGACCATTACACTTGCTGTGTAGACAAACACACTTTGACTTATTAACTTTTAGAAATATTTTCAACATCCAATTTTGTAAAAAAAATTTGTCCAAGTTAAATATCTTCTGGGGTTGGTCCACACATCAATGAATGGTCGATCTTACTTGTCAATCTCATTTCTATATTCAGATCCAGCTGTAACCTGCAACATTTTTTTCTGAAGGAAGGGATTCTGATGCACAATTCATAAAATATACAGAGCCCAGCAAGCAGATGTTGCCTGTCTATGCAAACTTATCCTAGCCAAAACAACAGAGAAATAAGTAGTGCAGGTGGGCAGAGAGACTATTTGTAGGAGTGATGGAAGGGAGATGGATCCCTGTTTCATGGCAGAAAAGCTCATTATGGGAGCTTGAGGGACTGGAAATTTAGGTGGAGCTAATAAAATTTAGAAACAAGAATGAGTCCAGGCTAAGCAAAGAAATGAAATAAAGGAGGACCATGGAAGAATTGGAGGACCATAGTTTCAAGGTGAATATAAGGGACAGGAGGGCCAGGGTGGGAACCAGAAGCCATAGATCTGAAAATGACAAGGTCAATCCTGAGGATGACTTCAGATCCCAACCCCTGTTCCTTGAGGTTCACCATTTGCTACACATTATCAAACACTCTTAGTCCAACACACGTGATTTCACTTGGCATCTCATTATTAGAGACTACAAGGCTTTAATCTGTGCATTCACATTATGGAAACATACAAAATCTGCACTGTTGGTTGTACTGTCAGGAACAGGGTAAGGAAACGCTGACCCTAAGTCATCCAATAAGCACACTGGTGGAGCCAGAAGAGTAGAAAGCATGGTCCTCGGTGAAGCCAGGGAGCTTTTAAAGACAAGGCTGCATGCACTGCTTTTTTGATGTTGGAGATTACATGCAACAATATGGAGCCAACAATATGCCAAAACAATCTGAATTTGAAATATCGACTACTGTAATTTAAGGAGAGATGCATTTCGAGTATCAAAAGCGAGTGTTCATTTTCGTTGCAGGAGTTTCTGTGCAGCTAAAATTTGCTATTGGCCTCAAGTGTTCAACACAAACATGATTCATTTATTTTGTGAGTATAAACTGGTCTTTAAAACTGCGTAGTAAACAGCTTACAAACACTGTAAAATAACTTAAAAATTTACAAAAGGTGCAACAATATTACTAAATATGCTACAAAACATGACTAAAAATGCAACAACAAATTTGCATTTTTTTTTTCAAAGCATAAAGTAATTCATACTTTATCATTTAATTACATTACTTGAGTAGCCTATATTTAATTTTTTTTTTTTTTTAATTTTGAGTAATTAAAAATTTGCCCCTCAATTAATTTGTGTTTGTGAGCCAATCATTGGCCACTGTAGCCCAGGGGTTCCCAAACTATTTAGCCTGCGACCCCCAAAATAACAGCAGCAGTGACTTGCAACCCCCAATATCCTCTGAGGTGGTTATAAATATACAAACAAATTCTATTCTTTGTTTAATTCTGGAGAACAGCACTCGCAGATCCTCCTCCCTGTTCAGTTGTGCCTGTATTTGATTTTATTGTATGCGAGTGCCATAAAGGTATCAAAAAGTTTATCCTGGTGTCAAATATCTGCATCTGACCCTATTGATTTTGTTAATCTAACAAAATGAGACTCCAGGGGTCACAATCCAATGGGGAAAAATTTGCATTATTTTATAACTATTAAATACTACTTTTATTGTTCTGTAGCATATGGACAAATATGCTCATTCTAGTAGTTTTCATAAAATGAATTTGATTTTTGGAAATCACCAAGCGACCCCTTAGGGGTCCCAACCCCCACTTTGGGAACCACTGCTGTAGCCCACAATAAGGACTGGCTTTAAAAAAAAGAAGAAAAAGTCTGCCAGCACTTTACACCAGTTCCAAGAAGATACGTCAAAATGGCAATGTATGGCTAAATAGGCCTTTCAAATCTCCTTGTTGAACTTGCTGTAGTTAGAAACATAGGTCCTGGCTGTGTCCTATTCCCAGGTATCCCCCCTATGCCCTATTCATTAGAACGTTCTAAAATTTAAACTTCAAATTATTTTTTAAAAAGCATTAACGTCATCACTATTAAGTGAAATTTGCTTTCAAAGTATTTTTAAAGTTCAGTTTTAGCAATCTTTATGTTTACAATTGCACTCCCTTCGCAGTGCACTTTGAAAGCATTGATTGTCATTTTGAACACAGCCGGTTGGCTCATGACGAAAGCTATAGATGACCTAACATTTAAAAGTGGAATTTACGTTACGTCTTCAAAGCTTGTGAAAAACAAAAACAGCATACGTTAATGCTTTTAATTTATAGTAGGTTATTATTAAGTATGTGTACTGTATATGACATGACTTTTTCAAAAAAAACAAAAAAAACAATATCCTACTTAATAAATAATAATAACATTAATTATCATCATCATCATCATTATTAATATTATTAATATTATTATTAAAGTAGGATTTTCGTCATTTTTCCATTAAATAATGCATGTAATTTTTCATTTCTTAATAAATAGCTTCATTTTTTGTTATTTATATAATTTATATATGATACTGTATTAGAATACATGTTAGCTTTTGTAAGTGATTTTATGTTTTAGAATAGAATATGTAATGTTCTCAATAATATTTGTAAAGGAAACATAGCCCTATATGTTCTATTTACATAAATTTCAATTAATATGGAAACGAGTGCATGTTTTTATCAAAACTAATATTGGATTTTTTTTTTTTAATGCGTGTGCGTGTAAATCAATATAATTTGCACAAAGAAATTATGGGGTTCTTCTCTAAAGAAGTTGTTACCACCCCGTTTAGAGCATCATTATGGGCGTTTTACAACAAATGTTGTTCAAACAACGGATCTGTGACAGAGAAACTACGGGTTTTGGAAAACACTCATCACTACATAGTTCTTTTCCCAAGTGATGCATTGTACTATGATAGTTCAGCTGCAAGTTACATCGTTGTTTGGAAAACGCACCCGTGGAAACTCTCATTACCGGCCTGCAAGAAACCTACATGTACTTGAAAGAATTACACATGATGGTTACTCATACTTAAATAAATATTAAACAGCATATTCTATCGTACTGTATATGTATTTTGTTAAAACACATAATGCATTGGAAGTACAACAACAGATATATGCAGATATTATAATAAGTTTAAAGCTGTTTGTTTTTAAAGATATTAATACCTTCAAATAGAAAGGAGGTTAAGTGAAAACTCAGAGTATTTTAACCCTGAAATGAGAGAAACTCTGCGTTTTCTGTTTCAAAAGGGCAGGTTTGTTAAACTCGAGAAAGCAGGGTAAGTCAAGCCTGTTTCTGAAAGAGTGGTAAATTTAACTCAGAGTCAGTTGCTATGGTAGCTTACTCTGTGAACCTAACCTGGTCAGGAGCAGGTTTTATTCTTTTAACTTGGAGTTTCTGTTGGTCTCCTCCCTTTTTTTAAAGACGAAGCGGTATTTCTCGCCTTATAGCCTTACATTTCCACCAACCTATTTTAATGCTCATTTTGGGGATACGCATAAAAACGATTGATGAAAATCCCAGGATGCACATAACTTTTGAAAATACGCACAAAAAACACTTGCCTAACTGAGTAGGATAAACTTTTATTCAATATAAGAGGTGCACATAAACAATTTACTGAACAAATTCCAGTTTGTGCATTAAAAAAGGTTTGTTATAAGAGATCATATGATGATGAAAATATGTGTAAAGTGTGAATTGACAAACCAGCAGGCACATCTAAAATGTTGTTTTGGTCATTCATTCTAAAACGCCTTAACAGTTTCAGTGTAATGTTATTATATTATTAATGACCTCCAGAGCACCTGGAGCTTGTCAAGACCGTCTGTTCTCCCGTCTCATGTCTTTAAACGCCCCCATGCGTTCATTGTGTCAACATTTATTAAATAAAGAAAAGATTAACGTAGCCTCTTCTACCGCAGTAAATTCTGTTTTTACTGTTGATATTTGGCGTCCGTTTAATCAGGAAGTGTTGATTTTGTTCTCTTGACTCGTTTGGATGGTTGCACATGAATTTAATTTAATATTTTTGGATGGGAAACATAGCTATTGCTTACATTTCAGTCCACACAAAAACAAAGTCATGTCGAGAATGGCTTGTCCTTTTTCAATAAATAATTAGCTTAAATTCACTGTCCTTTGACAGGGACATGTACTGTTTACTAGATTATATTGGGATTATTATTCTTTGTAAAAAACTATTGTTTAGTTCTGCTTACATTACATCACTTGATCAATAAAAAAGGGCAGACACACAAGTGCACTTTTAAATCTATTAAAACAGATCAACATGTATAAAATTAGGAACGCATCTAAAAATGTTATAAACGTCACACATTACATTAATTATTTTATTATACTTAAATATTTAATTACTTTAAATGTAAAATTTGCATTAACTTGAGCAGCTGTTTTCTGTGGTGTTGCTTTTTAAAATATATGGTCATATTTGCTATAACTTTACATGAGCACATCAAGTTCAGCTGGTGAAAGAAATGGTGATCTCATAGTCATGCACCCGTAATATCTGCACTCCATTGATAATGCCTTTTTATAGTCGCGGTGTGCGTGCTTAACTCTGAGTTGCTCTACTCAAAGTTGATTGACCTAACTCAGATCAGCTGTTCTGAAACCGAAAACTCTGAATTTTTTAATCTCTCTGTAAATCAACAGTGCCCCTTGTATTTTGTTTATTGTTTTGTATTTCATTATTTGAATGTGTATTGGTTTCTGTTGTAAATTTCCTTGTTTCCAGTTGGCTTGAGTCAGAGGTCACATGATCTTTCATGATAAAATTTAACCTGTGAGAGTTGTATGGACAGCAAAGTGAGATCTTAACGTAGGCACCTGTTAAATGCTCCTGCTTATTCTACAGCTGGTTATCAGGCCAACATGGTACACTACACATTGTTGTATATTATTTGTTTATTTCGATGTCCTTTTGATTTGTGTTTGTGTAAAGCATTCGGTTTGTTTGTTTCTTTACTTTTTTATTTTTCATAGTGTTTATTAAATGAAACGCATGAACATGAGTATTTGGAAGCGTGGACTGTTTTAATAACCGGCGGGTAGCTACAGAAATGATTTTGTATTTAAAAAGTGATTTTAACAATCAAATCTCTTTTTCACCACAATGGTAAAATGTAGCAAAAAATGTGAAATATATAAATCACATCAGAAACCACACTGAAAAACAGCAACAACAACCAACAAACAACAGTCTCTGGATGCTGTATGACCTAACAGTGCTCTTGCTCCAGTTCATGACACCTTCAATTCTACTGGAGAATTTATAAATACAGAGCATAACTTACAGATATTTAAACAGTGGCAAGTTTAATAGTTATAGGTGCCCTATAAAAAATTGGGTATACCTTGGAATAATCAATAATAATAAGTGTTCAGTACATAGAAATAGCCTTACACACCATTGTTTCCTCGTTCTCATGTAAATCTGTTGCATTGCTCGAGGGGCTATTCAAGTGCATGCCCTCATGATTTGCATGTACATTATGTACTCATGTTTTACATCATCCAAAACTGACGAGCAGCTGCGTCATAAAGAGAACAGCAGCCAAAACACAGACTGATTTGTTGAAGACAGGCTTCTAAAAATGCACACCCCAGGCTGTGATTTGAGTAGGGCTGGGTATCGTTCCAAAATTTTCTATACCGATACCGATAACGATACCCTGAATTCGATACCGGTTCCGAACGATACTTTTTTCAATACTTTTATTTTCAGGATGTTCGTGACACTTTTCACAGCAGGCTTATCTCTAAGACCAATAACAAAGGAACAAAAGCACAAAATTAACTAAGTGTAGTTAACACAATATATTAGTGCAAACAGTTTTAATAAAGTTCAAGCAGTTTTAAGTCAATCAATTTTAAGTATTTGTGAGGCTTACTGCTGCTTGAAGGTTTAGTTCACCCCAAAAATTTAAATTCTGTCATTAATTATCTACAAATGAAGATATTTCGGATTTAATCTAAGAGCTTTCTGATCCTCCCATGGATAAATCATTGAATAAAGTTATTTTTGTTTACTTTGCGCACAGAAGTATTCTTGCAGCTTCATTTAAATATGATTAAACCACTTAAATCACATGGACTTATTTTGACTATGTTTTTGGTTCCTTTCAAGGCATTGAAAAATACATATCCAGTAAATCTAATCTTTCTCCACAGTAGAAAAAGGCAGCAAACCTTTAACAATAAACCTTTAACATTTGTAACGGCCCTGTGGCATTCATCTTTCCTTTCTTTGTTCATTTTTACTTTTTCTGCCAGTGTAAATGGATTATCACTTGATGGTCTCCTAATTCCAGGGTCAGAAGGAGCAGAGACTATAACATTAATGTGAAGAAAACATGAAAGCTAAACTGTTAATGCAGCCAAGGATAAGGACATTTATACAAGATAAGTTTAATGTGAGGTAAACTTCATCATTTACTGTTAACCTTTAAACATTTTAGTATCAACTTAGCCAGGTATTTAAAGCCATTGAAACAGTACATAACGTTACACAGCTTACGTTAGGTCAAAAAAGGATTAATAATTTTACCCTGCACAAACTTAAGCCCCGTTTACACTGTCAAGTCTTGATGCCCAATTCCGTATACATATGATACTGCCTATATCAGATTTTTTTTGTCTGTCCGTTTACACGTTCTTTTAATTGTGACCCATATCCAATTCATGACTTTACATTTGCCGTACAATTTACGATGCATGCATAAACGCGGGTTTTAGCATATGTGCCACACTAGCCACGATGGAAGAAACTGTCTTGTTTATAGCTCTGCGAAATATGCGAAGCGTAGTATAAGCAGTGAATGGTTCAGTCCAGATTTAACCCCACGCAGTATACGTAATGGTATGACCCTAATGTGCGTGTGTGTGTAGTTGATGTAGCCTTTACCTGTGTGCGCACTGGTGTTGTTGGAGAGAATAAAGTTGTTCTATGTGTAGCCCGCAGTGAGTGTATTATTAGCGACAAAAAGCAAAAGTTACAACACGAAGTTCGCCCAACTTTAAAATGATTTTGAGGTGGAGGAGGTGGGAAAGGGCCGTCATTGCAGCTTGTGCTTATGGTTTATATGCTGTCTTCCACCATTCAAAGGAATGTGTGGTTACGAGAGAGATCTCAGGTCTGGTGGGAGCAAATTGTGGCGACTGACCACTTTCCTCCATGTTTCCTCTGTTGTTGTTGTTTACCGCGTCGGAATCTCCACACACGTTCTTCCTTCTACATCATTAAACCGCGGAGAAGCACCACCTGTCACAAGTTTAATGATGATCACAACAGAACGCCTCAATAAATCCGATCTGCCTGTTTACATGACAGTCGCATAGTCACACATCCGATTTATATCTGATTTATTTCCACATATGAAGGAGACCTGAAACCAATCTCTGAATATCCGAATGCATGCGTTTTTTTTCTGTTTACACGGTCATCATACAGATCCGATCTGTGTCACATATGAACAAAAAATCGGAATTGGGTCACATTTATCTGCAGTGTAAACGGGGCCTTAAACTTAACTTTAACGGTACACAAGCAAGAAGTGCTAAAAGTTTTTGATTTTGTATGTCTGTTTGACAATTTGACAAGCTCTGCGCGAGTGGGCGTAACCGCCGTAAACTACTGATTTTCAAGACAGCCTCGCCGCAGAAAATTACCAGCATTTGATCAGGGCACGTTAAGGGTGCAGGTTTTCTCCAAGTGGTGCTCACTGATGTTGATTTTATCGAAATTTGGTACCGAACGAAAATGATTTTTTCGATACTCGGTAGTATCGAGACGATTCGGTCGGTGCTTAAAAAGTATCGAACTCGATACCCAGCCCTAGATTTTAGATTATAACAATGATAATTTTTCTCCCTTTTTTATGTTTATCAAAATGTTTATATTAAACTAAGCATGTATGTGGGACTTTTATTTTGAAAACGTTACACACAAAGTCAAAGCCAGATGCACCAGTTTGTTTTCTGTGTGTTACCAAGCAATGGCTCCCACAGTCTTTCCCACAGGCTTTAGAGCTCGTCAGAGAGCAAAATGCAGGATATACAGATTACAAAATGTATTCACAGCCACCCCAAAAGAGCATAAGGTATGTTTAATTGTGTCTTTGTTAATTGATTGTGTTTATTGTGAAAACAATCACATGTAGACTGCTGAGGGTTGTGTTTAATGCACGTTTAAGCACTGAGTGTTTAACTCAGCTCGTTCAGTATTTTTCTTTCTGGAGTAAAAGAATAGCAAAACACTTTATTAAATGTATAAAACACTTAATTATCTATTTATGCAGAGGTTAATACCAATTCCTGGCTGTGTTTACATTTACATTATAGCTTCAAAATACAACACATTACATCTCTGTGACTCTCTTTTACTGAGTTTAATTATAATTTAGCCTATATTTTATTTTAGGTTACTCTGTCTGGTGGTTTACGTTAGATAGCTCACTCACTCCATGCTAAAATAAACTTCTCCACCACTTAAGTTCAACAAATGAACAGGGCATCTACTCTGTTTGTTAAAAATTTATATTTTTTAAATCAAGTATGATTATTTTGCACATTTATTTTTTCAGTATATCATGTTGTGTTAGAGTGTGCATGCATGCGTGTGAGTGAGAGGGAGAGAAAGAGAGCACAGAGTGCTGCATCAGAGCGGAGCTCATTAATATTTATGAAATATTTATAAATATGGTCAATAAGACCATCTGATTGTAGCGTTATTTTATGGGTAATAAATGAGCATATAAAACCATTTCTGGAGAATTGTGAACTTACCTAACCCGCATACCTAAGATGTAGATATCAGACAACAATTTTATTAAATCAAGACAGTATATGGCACCTTCAAGCTGCCTGTTCGGTTGTCAATTAAATGTTTTTAGTTCCTGAATTAATTGTTGTATCATAAGAAATCCCTTTAAATTGCAAATCTGATCAAAATTACAAATCTTGACATCAAAATAACTATAGCTATATACAATATCCAACTGGATCAATTTAATGCTTTAATAATGTTCCATACACAAGTACTCAAGTATCAGTGATTGGCTAAAACTTTTATTTGGGGTCCAAGAGTTAAGCCTCTTGTGTTTGTTATGACTATGTTATAATTTTAGGCAGAGATGCTATTTAAACTATGCAAAACATAAAAAAAATGATCTATAAACTAAGTGTAAATAGTAGTTTGATGCTATTCAAATAAGGGTTCCTCAGGCTCAGTGTATTTTTAATAATATGTATAAATAGTATGCATTAAGATATTTAGTGTATATGATATTAGCTGCATTTACAGTGTTTTTGATTTTCTGAATTTAAATGTGATCAGATTTTCAGCCAAAACCTTTGAATGTACAAAACAGATCAGTTACCGAATGTCCAGTTACCGAATTTAGCTTTAAATATGACTTTTTAGTATGTCTCTGTATGAAACTGAAATAACTCTGCTCTTGCTTCAATTCATAACAGATGGTTTAAAGTACAAATTAAATCAAACTAACCATATAATTTTGTCAGCTCACATTGCCAGTTTTGTGGTGAACAATGTATTTCTGCGTTCATTAAGGAAAAAAAATTGCTATTGTGATCTAAAATTAAAATGTGAAAATGACTTCCTGTTTTTTTCAGTTAAATTCTCAGATCACTTGATTTTTGATGTATTGGGCGTGGTTAACATACTTAACCTAACCCAGGCTCATTCTGAATATGTACCGCTATATACATTTCTGGAGAGCACCAAATACATCCTAGGAGGTACGTTTTTTTTGCAGTTTTTGTTTTCGCGAATCCACCAGAGGCCACTGTGTGTGCTTTTTGAGATCTCAAATCTTTTCTCGCGAGTGCCATTCGTGCCTGTGTTCTTGCGTAAATACACCAGAGGCCCGCTGTTGACTGACTGACTGACTGAGTGATCGACCGATCTCCCCACCCTCCTCTTTCCCTAAACCCAACAATAGTGTTTTTAAAAGTACTGATTGACCCGCCCCACTCACCCCACTTCCCTAAACCCAACTGACAGTTTTAAAAAGCAATCCAGAAAAAGAAAAGCCCTTGCCTGATTTTTACCTCGCGTTCAGATATTACCACAGTCTCACCCTGTTATTTACATTATTTATGTCTTGGCTTCTATTTTTGTTCTACCTACGTTATTCGCCAGACTCGTAACCCCATAGTCAGCTCCTCTCTGCATCTCAAGTCCGCTGACATGCATGACGAGCTAACTGGACAATCTGGTAACTGTGGGAAAGCCGTCCATACGGAGATAAGCGGTCAGCTGGTAGGCGTTAAAAGGAATGGCATCATACCACCCTGGTAGTGTTCATTTTAAAGAAGAAATGCAGCCATACGTACTTCTGGCTACATAATTTGAAATCTCCTGGAAGGTATGTATGGCTACGTTTTCAGGATGAGTCTGTGTTGACATAACCACACCCCTCCAACTGTCAGTTTTGACAACAAACAGAAATGGTGAGGAGGAGGGTGTTTGTTAGGTTGTAATAACTTTTTAAAACCCATTTCCCGATCTTACTAAATGAAATGCCAGCCTGATCTCACGAGAAAACGTAAGTTCAGTTCAGTTGTATGAAATTGTACGATTTTAAAAAGAAGGCGTGGTACCCAACCCCACCCCTAAACCCAACCGTCATTGGGGGATGAGCAAATCGTTCTAAATTGTACAAATTAGATTGTACGAATTCATATAAATAAGCCTCTAAATCAAAAAGTTACAAATTGCCATAAGATTGTGTTGGAAATGCCTACTTTACTACCTCCATTCAGCTGGCAGCAGAAAAAAAACAAGCCATGGCCACTGTTTTCTCATTTACTATTCCGTTTCTATAGGAACTGCGTCACAATACAAAAAAATTGTGGTTTATGTGGACTTTAAGAATTTGGAAAACTTGGGGAACACAAAGTAGGATTAACAGAAAGATCATTCAATAGTGGCTAGGTTTATACTTAAGTAGCAAAATGCACCAAAATCAAGCATACAGCAACAGGGCCAATGTTAAACAAAAGTGGTATTATTTCACAATTCTTGAGGACTGGGAAATGGCTACTTCACCAATGTAACAGAATCTTTTTCTGAGCAATGTTTTTTTTTTTAAATCTCATTTAGCCCTCATGCATAATGCTCTTGACAAATCATTAGACGTGGTTCTAGAGAGTTCCTTTCTAGGTAATTATGAACCAAAAAACTGTGCCTGTTTAAACAACAAACTCACCCTATCACAATTCGCAATGCTAAAGATTTGTTCAAACCTAAGTTGTTTTTACAGCACTGTAGGTTCAAGAAACTACAGCTCCTTGCAGGCCTGGTTTCTATATTTAGGCTTACTAAATAAATGAAGACAAACAAAAAACACATTGTACAAAAACCCCACAAAAGGTTATGACCTAAATGTGGGAATTAGGGAAATGATTTAGTTGTGGTGTGTTTTTAACACACTGACAAAGGTCCAGAATTTGCCATTGGTGCAGATTTTTTGCCACTATTTTCTCATTTGTCCTGTTTTGACTGCTATTCCATCATAAATTGTGGAAAAACCCATCGAAGATTTTGAGACCACGCAGAATATGACATAACTGAAGTCAACTTTTGCTACTGCTAAGGGTTTCTTTCTCTAAACATCACATGAAACGGGTCTTTTCATCATTACACCTTAGCAACCACACAGCAAAACCAGGCAACCACCCACCTTTTTTTTTTTTTTTGCACAGGCAAGCATCTATCTTTTCAGAAAGGCAAATTACCCAATTCCAGGGAATAGTAATAATAGTAATAGTGAAAAAGTGAGAGGCGAAAAAACAGTGAAATGTCCTACACTGAAAACCCTAATAAGTTGACTGAACTAAATTAATTGAGTAAACTCGTTGCCTCAATTTAATTGAGTAATGGAGTCTCCCAAACTTGCATATTTAAGTTTATTTTACTTGTAGTTTATTACTACTAGTTTTGTAGACTATACTTAAATTGTTCAGTTCACCAAACTTAGTACTTAAGTAGATTAGACTGAAACTGTTCAGTTCACCAAACTTAGTACTAAGTTTGGTGAACTGAACAATTTAAGTATAGTCTACAAACCGGCAAGTAAAATAAACTTAATATGCAAGTTTTGGGAGACTCCATTACTCAACTAAATTGAGGCAACGAGTTATCTCAAATAATTTAGTTCAGTCAACTTATTAGGGTTTTCAGTGTGTGTAATAATATACTATGAAAAATGATTAAATAAAATAAAAAAAATAAAAAAGTAACCATTTATTCACATTATGATGAATAATTATACTGAAGCCATTTGTTTTCTGATTTTAAAAAAAGGTCTTGCACTTAAAAGCTTGCACAAATTAGAATTTTACAGTCAAGACTACATTTGTGAAAATTACCTATTTTTTTCAAAGGATTAATGATGATTTTGAGCTCACTACACTTGAAATCTTAAGTTTATGCATTTTCATGGTACATAAGTTAAATTAATTTATATTTTTAAGTGATAGGAACAAAATGCTAAATTTTAAGTTATGTTCAGTCAACTTTACTTAATTGTTTAAGTAAAGACAACATTTGGGCTTACAGTGTATGGAAATTCCCATTCAAAGCATTAAATGGCCTTCTGCAAATATAAAAAGAGATTCGACTGACCAGAAATGTTGATTTTAGCCATTCACATTCAGTTTTTTATGTAAAAAACAAAACAAAACAAAAAACAAGGCAACAGAAATGCATTTTTAAAATCTGCACCCAGAATACTGTGGATACTGCATGTGCCAGTGTGTACATTCAAATAAACGAACATAGAATATAAAAATATCTAAAATAACACTTTAAGTCGCAAGGCCAATAACAGGCATGATCACTGACAGCTTCACTGAACCCCTTGAAAACACACGCACCACGCACCCACAAAGAGCTCCATGAGCATCAGTCCTAGCATCCACCGTTAACACGGGTTTGGTGGGTAGGAGATCAATCTGGAGTACGGCAAACAAATGCGTAATCATTCCACAACGATCTAATATATATACTCACCACAAAGCAGCTGCATCCAAGCGCAGGTTTTGTAGACGGTGGCGGTGTTGCAGAAAAAGAAGAGCGCCATACAGGCGATGCAGCTCAAAATGAGCACCATGGACAGCAGCACGAAGAATGAGGCCGCCTTAAACGCGCCGGACGGGATGGAGCTGAAGTCCGAAAATGTTCCCTGGCAAATCAGCTCCCGGTTCGAGTTGCCGTCGCCCACACAGTAATGGAACAGCCCGAAGTAACCGGCATGTGGTGTACTCACGCTGTCCCCGATCCAATAAGGCTGGATGAAGACCACCACGTTGATGGTGGCGAAGCAGATGGTGAAGATGGCCCACAAGACACCGATGGCTCGAGAGTTACGCATATAGTTGTCATGGTAAATCTTTGAGGCTTCTTGTGAAGGTAGCATTTTTCCTCGTTGCACCCAACCGTCTACCCTCCTGTGATTTGTTTCTGCTATTTCCGGCGTCTCTATCTCCCCCTATCTACCCCACCGGCACCCTCAGAAATGCGCCTCTGCCGCGAGTCCTCAAATGGAGATGAATAAAGATCTGTCTAATTTGAAGTGGGCTAATGAAGATGTGAGAGAGGTGTCCGTCCTTGATGCTATCTACCAGAACCGATCAGTCTTTTCGTCACATCAGAATTGATCAACATAAAACAAATAAATAATTGATGGAAACGTTATGATAATGCATTCGTTGAAACAAGAAATCACGCTCTGTTCCGTTCCTCCTCCGTTCTCCGTGCAGGAAAAAAAGATTGAGATTACATGGCAAAATAAGTGTTTATGGCAAAATCGAGAATACGCATTATTGCTGCTCGGTGTGTCTGGGCATAAATAGTATATCCGGTGTTCCTCTCATCTGCGGTGAAGCTGTCAAGATGTCAATGATGGATCTTCCGCAGGCGAGCGAGAGCAGATTTAACGAAATCTGGAACATCGGCGAGAAGCGTCGCACGTAGTCGTAATAATAACCTGCATGTGTCCGTCGCCAGAAACGTCTGAATTTCATTCAGGAGGGCACTTCTTTTTCCGGTTTGTGGCTTTTGTCTTTCATTGCAAGCGTCTCCGACGTCCCAGTTAGGTTATTTCTTCTCTGCGCGCACGCGCTGGTGATGTTCAGAGCTGCCGGTGATGCGCGTACACGATTTGGGATATTGCAGAAATTTCAATAAGTTCACGCCCATTCAACATGCGTCAATACATATTAGTAGCTGTAACTGTTTTTTAAACGCGTTCAAAAGCACAGCTTTGCAGATTTTATTTTAGTTTAAAGTAAGAGATGGCACGTTTATCTTTTTCATCAATACTAGAAAATGTGGTAGCCTAATCTGCTCATTCTTAGTGGGAAATGATATTTACGAGGAATTCCAAACTTTAAATCAAAATAATTAGGGAATTGGCCAGTTGTGCAGACTTTACTTTCAAATGATCCACGGCTACACCTGTAGAAACCCAGAAAGAAAATGGAAGTTTGGTTAAATTCACACTTTTTAACTTGAAATATAACTTGTGTTCTATCAGTCATTTTAATACAGCTCTGACATATTCGATGTGTTAATCAAGGGATCAAACGATAACCTAATAGTTCAGCATGTCTCTGAAGACATCATTGATGAATGTCTTAAGGACCATTGGCCAGTTCGAATAGCATTACAAGATATTCATAATGCCCAGCGCAGAAGGCTGTCTTTCATTCATCCCCTTCTTTAATTCTAATCAGGTAGTAAGCACTGCACACTCTCAGAAAAAAAAGGTGCACGGTGGTACAAATAATGTTCCTTAAGGAACAGTTTTGTACCTTTGCAAAAGTTTTACCTTATATGGTACAGAAAAGTCCACTTATGATACTGTTCTGTAGATTTTATGGTACAATTAAAATGAAGGTACACAATTGTTCTCATTAAAAAGGTACATAAGTATTGGACAACTCCTTCTTTGTTACAATATCTATGAAAATACATTTTACTGGAAGGGCAAAGGGATTGTATGAGTAATTTCCATGTTACAACATGAATCATTATTTAAAATCATATGTTTAAAGATTCTCATAAACATTAATTAAGTTCTACAATACAAAACAACTGGTAAAACAAAACTATAGATATTGTAAACTAAACATTTAAGGCATTTTTATTAAACATTTGGTAAGCATTTTCTGATAAATACAGATATTATTGACATCCGCACCTTTTGGCGTTTGCTTTCCACTACGCAATGTGTTCATGCAGACATTTTACTATTGTAAAACTAAACAAACATTGTGCATATCTTCTTACAATACTTTTGCATAATTCTATTTCTATTATAAAAATTAAGTAAATTAAATGTACTTTAAAGTGATTACAAAGGTATTATGTAAAAATGTTTTTATTGTACATGGGAGAATGTATATCTGTAACATTTTTGTGAAAAGTGTGAAATGTTTAAATAAAAAAATATATCTTTTAATTTATGTTAATAATTTTTTTATTATTATTCTTTAATGTAAATGGAAAATGCGCGGTTGGCGTTTCTGTGTGGAGTTTGCATGTCGATTTCCCGCACAAGTCCAAAGACATGTGCTGTAGGTGAATTGGGTAGGCTAAATTGTCCGTAGTGTATGTGTGTGTATGGATGTTGCAGTGTTGTCCAGTAATGGGTTGCAGCTGGAAGGGCATCCGCTGCATAAAACATATGCTGGATAAGTTGGTGGTTCATTCCGCTGTGGCGATCCCAGATTAATAAAGGGACTAAGCCAAAAAGAAAATGAATGAATGAATGTTTTATATTTACTGGAAATAAATTGACGCATTTTGCATATAGCAAAATGCCTTTTAAATAGACATTGAAGGAACACATTTGACACTGTTAAGGTACAAAGTGTAT
Source organism: Danio aesculapii (assembly GCF_903798145.1). Taxonomy (NCBI): domain Eukaryota; kingdom Metazoa; phylum Chordata; class Actinopteri; order Cypriniformes; family Danionidae; genus Danio; species Danio aesculapii. The sequence goes on along the minus strand of NC_079440.1, from coordinate 20,530,814 downwards.
TGTCACTGTAGTGGTACCTTCATGGATCACGTTTGTATCTCTGATGAAGGTACAATGTTGTATCTGCAGGTTTTAAAAACCAAAGGTACATTTTGGTTTCCCATGGTACAAATCATGTCCTTAAAGGTACAAACTACAATGTTACAAATTAGTTTCTTTGTCTTAAGGTACAATTCTCTTCCATAAAAAGGTACTGCCCCAGTGACAAGGGTTTGTACCTTCTTTGGTACAACATTGTACTATTTTTTTCTGAGAGTGCAGAGGTCGAGTTTTGTGAAGAAATTTGGCAGTTCTACAATGTTCTAGTGCTGCTGGAACAAGTGGAAGTGTCTAACAATGCAAGGACACAGGCCACCATCCTTCTTTGCCACAAAGAAGAAACCAGCAGAGGAACCTTGTCCAGTTCCTCTTTAGAAGCGTTTATAGCTTTTGTTTCTAGTTGAGACAGGGGATAAAGTATCCCACAAGGGGACTTGGTGCCAGGCATTATTTTAATGGAACAGTACTCAGTTAAAATGTAGTTGGGTTGCTTTTTGTCTGTTGGCTATGGTATTGATAACATGAATGAAATACGAGAGTTATAGGGATTTCTACACATTGATTGTTAAAAGGTTGAATAGTATCAGAACTCACAGGCAGGGTCTTGTTCAAGAGTTTAGTTGGACTTAAGGTCTTTATGTGTCCAGATTGACCAAAATACAGACCGAGGTTTTTATAGATCCCATAACAAATGTAAAATAAAAAAATAAAAAAATAAAAACAAACCTGACCTTATGTACATTTCAAGACCTAATAAGAGACAATCTAAACACCAAACATTCAACTATTATTCAACTCTCCTAATTTTATCTATTTTTTTTTTTTTTTATTTTTTTTTGTGTTGAGATCAGAGGGCTACAGGGAAAAGCAGTTGTGTATATAGGCTCTACTGTTATATTAATGCAACAGCACATATGGAGGACATTAAGGAGGCCAAGTGAGCACCTGTGAACACAGTTGTAAATGTGTAAATTATGACTGTCAGGGTGAGATTTGACTTCTTAAACAAAAAGGTGATTTGTTGAACTTGGGAGAGAACGGTCATGGACTCTGGAGATATCTCAAGGGTGAACATCTGTGGAACAAGCATAGGGAGCATGTTGTAAATCTGAATATGGCTTTGCCCCTGCCATCAGAATATCCTAAATTAATAAATGTAGAACATCAGAAAATCATGACAACATACCACAACATACTCCAGAGATAGCAACTCAAACTAAAGTCACCACTGATATTTCAGACAAGATTAATCAATTACACATTTTATTTAAGCACTGACAATATCCCAGAAAGGTGTAAAGCTTATGTTTCTAATGTAAAGATGAATATTATTAGAGTGGAATGGAAAAATAATATAACCTTCTCAACGTACTTGGGCCTCTCCGCTTGATCTATTGTAAAAACCCGAAGAAAGCCTGTTTCTGTGATGACAATTGATAAACCCAGCAAGGATTCATCAACTTCTCATTTTGTCTAGTTTTTAAAGTGACAGCTCACCCAAAATTGAAATCCACTTGCATCCTCCACTTTCTTTCTTTTCAAATAACTAAATAAATATTCAACAGTCAAATAAATATTGAAGAATATTGGAAAGCAGGAGTCGTTGACTTTAATTTGTTTCTACAATGGATGTCAATGAATTTCACCATTAAAGGTTCAGTAAAAGATTTACTCATTATTTACTCACCCTCAAGTAATTCCAAACCTTAATAAGTTTCTTTCTTCTGTTAGGCACAAAATTATATTTTGAAGAAAGACTAAAACCTGTAATCATTGACTTCCAAAGTAGGAAAAACAAATACTATGAGAGTAATTTGATTAAACCTGAATTGTTTAATATTTCATTGCCTTCTCAAATGTTTGATGCTTATTGATTGAGGTACCAGATTACTTTTTTATAAGTTAAAAACTATTTCAGTTTCAGTCTTTATAATTTGACTTACGTTATTAGTATAATTTGATTTTAATGTGTTAATTTAGCTGTTTGTGGAAATTTTTGTTACAAGTAGGAAATTTGCAGCAATTACAAGTTTTTGTTGCACAAATTATAATTTTTCTTCCACAATTACTATATTTTAATTTAAAAGTTCAGCTAAATAATTAAAAACTGAAATGACTTGACAGTGGCCACCCGTAGAAAACACATATGTTCTCTCTATATGCACCAAACACTTTCTTGCAAACACTCCATGTCTCTAGAATGTAATGTGTATTTATATAGCGCATTTATTGTGTATGGCCATACACCCAAAGTGCTTCACAATAATGAAGGGGCGGGGAGGGGGTCTCTCCACACTACCCCCAGTGTGCAGCATCCACTTGGATGATTCCACAGCAGCCACAGGACAATGGTGCCAGTGCGCTCACCACACACCAGCTATTGGTGGAGTGAAAAAGCATTGTGCAATTCTGAGTGTGCTTCACACAGGTGAGTGGGGTAAACAAACCACTTGTAAAAAATTGTTTTTTTCCATATTTACCAGACAATTTCTTAAACTCTACAAATACTTAATAAAAATGTTTACCTCTTAGCACACCACAAATCACATAGCAATACTTTAATCCTAAATATAAATTTTGCGCAATATACTGCACAATAATGCACAATATGTAAAGTACTTGTATAGCCTCTCTTAGGTTATGTGTATAGTCAACTATTTATTTTATATAGTTAGATTACCAGCAAATTGTTATGTTTTTTTAATTGCTCTTTCAACAAATCTGCATATTTTGTTGTACAGTGTTGTGTTCATATTTATATTTATTAATGTAGCATCATGTTCCTGTGAGACAAGACATTTTTGTAACAAAATGACAATAAAAACAATAAAACATGTAGCAAAACTTGACGAAATAATTACAAGTCAACTTGACTTGACTTTTCTGTTAAGTATTATAATTTGTTTGAAAGACTATATTTGTCATTTTTAGACAATTGAAGTATCAGATAAACAATTTTTCTTAATATTTGACATCTGTTTTAACAGGACTACTAAATAAAGATTATCAATTTTTGGGGCTGATTATGATGCATTAATGTACAAAAATTTGGTACAAATTAAATATTTTTAAGGAGTGTAACTAATCAGGATTAAGTAAATAGTTCCTCGCAGTTCGACCACTCACCTGGCAACGTTGCACACAGGAAGATATACTGTACCTCAAGCAGATGGAAATCTAAAATCTATGTACGCCCCACACATATCTTTGTTTCAAATTAATATTTTCTATATGATGCTTTACAGTAATATATTTGTGCATATTTAAAGTTCAGATGCAAAACCTCCAGTTGTCATCTGAAATTGTTTAATATTAGCATTTTTCTCAGCCTCCTATATCTTGATTCAGTAATTTCACATTTATGGCAGAGAATAGATTATTTTAATAGCTTTTAACATGAAAATAACTGAACATAAACATAAAAGGGTGAAAAAATGCTCATTGTAGAAGAAAATTACAGATGGCACTTAGAGGTTTCTGCATCTGAACTCTTCATATGCAGTTGAAGTCAAAATGATTAGCCCTATTATACATTTTTTATTATTGTCTTTCAAATATTTTACAAATGATGTTTAACAGGGCAAGGAATCTTTCTACAGTATTTCCTATACTATTTTTCTTCTGAAAGTCTTATTTGTTTTTGTTTGGCTAGAATAAAAGCATTTTTTTAACTTTAAAAAACATCTTAAGGTTATTATATTAGCCCACTTAAGCTATATATAAATATAACTATATAACTATATAACTATACATTTAATTAATCAGTACTAAAGCCAAAACTGTCTGGAAGTAATCTAACAGATCACAGTGTGAAAACTAGTACACCGAAATGATCATCTTGGGGGAAATATTAAATACAATAAACAGCAAAAAATCTTAATAAACATATACAATTACATTTATTTATTTATTTTTACTTTCTATTTCTAAAGATATTAAGTTGCCAAACTCTTATTAACTAATGTTTTATTCATTCATTCATTCATTCATTTTCTTTTCGGCTTAGTCTCTTCATTACCAGGGGTCGTCACAACCAATGTTTTAATGTTTTATCATTTAATGTTTTATAAAACTGTTTTGTTTAAATGCACCAAAATAACTGGCTATATTGAATGAAAAATTGTTAAAAATTTTAATTTTCAAAAGAGAGTGTACTCATTTTTGCTAAACACCTTGATTGTCTACTAAGAGAGAACGTTAATAGGAAATGCAGCCCTGACTTGTACTCAATCAGCAAGCTCTTTATGAACTATTTGTTTTCCTCATGAGAAGCTAAGAAAAGGAAATATGGTGAACAAATTCATTGTTTTTGTTGTTGTAGTTTTAGCATTTTTGCCTGAATTGAGATCTAATCATTTTATTTTAACAAACTGCTCTCAGTTAATAAGTAAAACTTTAAGGATATTCCTCTAACCACCTACATGCAAAAAATCCTTAGATCTAATCACAACAAATAGGAAGATACTTGGGGCATTATTAGTTAGTTTAAATATTAGTTTAAATATTAGTTAAAAGTTGAAAAGTTTTGAAATAATCCACAATAAACAGGTGAGCTAAACAGATAAGCTAAAATTGTCCGTAGTTATGTGTGTGAATGATTGTTTATGTGTGTTTTCCAGTACTGGGTTGCAACTGGAAGGGCATCTGCTGTGTAAAACATATATTGGATAAGTTGGCAGTTCATTCCACTGTGGTGACCCCTGATGAATGAAGGAACTAAACTGAAGGAAAATTATTGAATGTGTCACGATCACCAGTGATCTAACCCTTATAGATTACAATCCTGTCACCAAATGAACTACAAAACCTGTCATGCACCACACGCTCACACCTGTTCCGGTTTTTCCTTGATTACACACAGCTGGGAGCTGATTAAAGACTGATTACATGGACCATAGGTAGATACAGCACACAAAAACACTGACTAATCTTGTAAATAAACTGCACGTGGATCCTCAACTCTATTGTCCAGCACCCTTGTATTACAGAATGAATGAATAAACAGGTGAATACCTGAAGATATCAGGTTTGGGTTTAATTATAAATAATAATTATAATATCATTATTATTATTACTATTATTACTCAGTATTTGAGTCATGACACATCATTTTGTGCCAAAAGTCAATAGAAAATTGGCAAAGAAATCTAAAATCTAATTGTCAAAATCTAAAATCATTTGTGTTATTTGAAAACAGAAAAGGAACCATTTTAAAACATTCCATGTGACCTCAGTAGCTCAGCTGTAATCATATGACGGTCCAGTAAAATTTTGTGCACCAAAAAGTTGTGAAAACAGCATTTGCGCTTGTCTTTTGTTCCGTGACAAGTCATGCTGCATGTTTACCATGGGCAGTACGTATTACCATTAGAGTCAGCAGTGCAACATGCAAGGGTCTTATTGCCCATAGTAAATGTGCACCTCAGTCTGTATGATATGTGAGCTTCAAACAACTGATTTCTATAAAATCAACCAAAGCTCTTCACTGGCAACGAGGGCTTAACAAAACATCCATCTAGTTAGGGATTATTCCACATTTTTTTCATTAACAAACTGAGGTCCAATAAGTAAAACCATAGCTTCTCTTGTATTTAAGCAAGATGTTACAGACATACAATTTTATCTTTCATTGGGCCAAGGGAAAATGTACAGTTTGGTATCATCAGTGTTGCAGTAAATAATAATTAAAAAAACTAACTTTGTTAATGATATCTCCTGTATGCACAATGTAAATATACTATAAAACCCAACAGTCAACTTTATCAAATGAAATGAGTGTGATTAACTCACAATTTACTGAAAGTTAATTCTACTTGAAAAGAAAATTTGAAAAGAGTTTTGAACTCACTGTTGAAGGTAATAAGTTAATTAAATACCGCATAACTTCAACTTAAATGAAGTAAGTACTTATATAGAATAGTTTTTTTTTAACTCAAATGGTTTTTAACAATCGGTTTTCTCAAACGGTTTGAGTTGCCTTAACTTATTGAGTTTTACAGTACTCAGTTAGTTTGACTTCTCTTCATTTATTGGGTTTTACGGTGCTCAAATTGCTTCATTTACTCAAATGGATTAAGTTCACAGTACTCATTAGAATTAGTTTTTGAACGTAAATGGCTTGTTGCAATCGGTTTCCTCAAATGGTTTGAGTTACCTTTTGGTTAAACATTTGAGGTTTTACAGTGTAGAAACAGTCAGAGCACTGAGCCTTGTGGGGCATTTCAGTGCTTAAATATTGTTTAAAGTGGCCAAAATCCACACGCTAGTCATACAGATGACTTATTATGCCATACAGATGCAGAAAAGCTAATTGCAGTGAAGACTGATGTTTCCAACACAGGAATTGGAGCGGTTATATCCCAAATGCTGGCTTACCTGTCAAACTTGATCCCAGTGCCTTCTTTTCATGCAATCACAATGCTGCAGACCCATGGACCAACCCCTGGACTAACAATGTAAACATTCTACACAACAATTTCAACAATTTAACTCTCACATGCCCAAACTCAACAACCGACCACAACCAACTGCCCATCCAACAAGACATTTATCCCACAAACATCCTGGCATCTCATGTACTTTATGTCTTCTGCAGGGGCATTGTTTCACAGCAAGAAAGTTGCTGGTTCAAGTAGATCGGCCAGTTTGCATGTCCTCCCCATGTTTGTGTGGGTTTCCTCTGGGTCCTCTGGGTGCCCCAGTTTCCCCCCACAGTCCAAAGACTTGCGATTATAGGAGAATTGGATAAACCAAATTGGCTGTAGCATATGAGTGATATGTGTATGAGTGTGAATAAATAAATGTATAGATGTTTCCCAGCACTGGCGGTTCATGAGTTAGTGTATTCTCAGTCATTGGTTGCAGCAGGAAGGGTATACGCCACATAAAATACATGCTAGAGTAGTTGGGTATTTAATTCTTCTGTATAACAGGAAATAATACGCTTTTTTTACAACTTCTAATGTGGGCAGAATATGTCCAGTACTCCTTTCACAGGCCTGCTACTGAACCCCCTTTCAGGTTGTGTTGGGATTTCATTCATTCATTCATTTTCTTTTCAGCTTAGTCCTTTTATTAATCTGGGGTCGCCACAGGGGAATGAACCACCAACGTATCCAGCATATGTTTTACACAGCGAATGCCCTTCCAGCTGCAACCCATCACTGGGAAACATCCATACACATTCATTCACACAAATACACTATGAACAATTTAGCTTTTTCAATTCACCTATACCACATCTTTGGACTTGTGGGGGAACCCGGAGCACCCGGAGAAAACCCAAACAGAGAGAACATGCAAACTCTACACAGAAATACCAACTGACCCAGCGAACTAGCAACCTTCTTGCTGTGAGGCGATCGTGCTACCCACTGCACCACTGTGCTGCCCCATGTTGGGATTTCAATCCCATCTATTTCCCGGATCAGGAGAGCCCACCAACATTCCCACAATTAATGACTGGCTTCAAACAAGTGAAGATATGTTGGATGCTCATACAGACCAACAGCATGATATCAGAAGATTTAACGAACAGGCTGACAGCATCCGCCACCCCAATCCTGTAAACACCACTGGTCAATGGTTACCCGTGATCTCCATCTAAAACTCCCGTGCAAGAAACTCAGCCCTAGGTAAATTCTTATAAGGAATCAAACTGTATCAAAGATCAAACTGGAGCAATGATCAAAGACTCAACAAAACACATGATCAGAGCTCACTTTTACATTAGATGTAACAAGCAGACATGCACTTATCAACCTTTATCTCATTAATTTATACATTCATCTAACCATTTTTGCAAAGATTTCAAATTAAGAAGCTGATGTTTTCCTCATACCGTAGATATGCTGAATGCCAAAACTGCTATAACTTCATGCTTTTATTCTTTACTGCTTCAGCTTGAAGCCTCTTCCTACCAATGGAATGTGAGTCAGTTATGCCGGTTCAACTGTTTCAACACGGGGAGAACTCATGTGATGTCAAACTCCACACAGTAATGTCAACTGACCCAGCCAGGGTTTGTACCAGCGACTTCTTACTGTGAGGTGATCGTGCTACCCACTGCGCCACCGTGATGCCATATTTATTAATTATATAATTAAGATTATTAATATTTTCCTTTAACCAAAATTCACTACAACTGCTTATCCCTGTTCTGTAAATATTCCACCTCTTCTTTCTCCAATGACTGATGCATGAAAGTTACTATATCTCCAGATCACTGTGGCTTGTCTGAATCTCCATGTTCACCAAGCCTTAATTATCAGAATAAAGTCAATGTTTAAGGAGTCAAGATTTGAGTTTTTCCCATTTTATCAAGTTCTCAAGCCTATCTTCCAGATTACACTGTAAGCTTCAATAAATCTTTAAGTCTTTGGTAGTTCTAAGAACTAGCATATAATTGCTAAGAACTAGAACATATTTCCTGAGTTACTCCCCAACATCTTCAACAGATTTTTCTTTACTCACTCACTCACTCACTCACTCACTCACTCACTCACTCACTCACTCACTCACTCACTCACTCACTCACTCACTCACTCACTTTCCTTCAGTTTATTCCCTGCTTCATGAGGGAATAAGTCATTAAAACACTATAGCTAATTTGGTTTATTCAGTTCACCTAAAACACGTCTTTGGACTGTGGGGAAACTGGAGCACCCAAACCCAAGCAGACATGGGCAATCATGCTAACCACTTACCTCCATGAAGCCTGCTCATTTTGTTTTATAAAAATGTAACTTAAACCCACAAATGTTAGAAAAGTAAGTAAGGAAGGAATCCATTCAATGTTTTGAAACAGATACGGGAGATTGTCTGGCAGTATCTAGAAAACACTTCCAATATGTCCATGCACACCCCTGTCCTGACTTTCATGCTCCAACGGCAAAAACTATTTATAGTGTATAGGGGAGACCGGGTATAGTTGAAACACAGGGAGAGTTGAAACACTACCAATTCCATGAATCAGTGATAAGAGAGGGGTCATGTGACATTTTCAGTTTCATCAGGTTTCCTTAACAGTCACACGTGGAGATTTTCCAGTAGTGGGGTAGATTGTAACAAATGACCACTTTGTATTTGTCATCATCTCACAAAGTCTATGAAATAGTTTAAGAAATTTAAATTGTTGACATCTCTCCTACCTCTCCATTGTAAGCCAGTCAAAAATTGAGAAATCCCTAATGACTTTATTAGGTTAAGTCTCCAAGTTTGTTTCTTTGTTCAGATTTTATATCATTATAACAACAAACAACTGAATTTGGAAATCACTGCTTTTTGTCCTGTGATGTTAAAAAAATCAGGTGTCTTAGCCTACTCCTAAAAAAAACAAATATCCCAGAAAACATATGATTATTACGTATATACATATATAATTATTACATATATAATAAGATTATAATAATACAGCTAAAAAGGAAAATAAGTTAATGTAGTTTGAAATAAAAAACACAACAAAAATTAAACAGTCGATAATTAAATGTTAGCCTAAATTATAATAATGCAAAATGTATAATCAAATAAATTGCATGACTTTAGCCATTATTAAATTAAATACTTAAATTCAGGAATAAATAATATAAAGGAAACACGCTTACACATTTTGCTACACTTATTAGATGCTAACTCAGTCATTCCCTGCGGAATAAACCGACAATAACTCTGGAATGTTTTACCAGCGGAAAACCCATTTTCCGCTGTCAATCACCTCCCCAAAATGTTTTCAGCATAGGTTTTTGGTCAGGTATTGAACTAATGAACAAGTGCGATCTATCAGGGCTGAAACGACAACTGGTTCGATGTTAACTGGAACAAGTGTTTTAAGATTTCCAGACGGTTTTGTATAACAAATAAAATTAGAGAGGTATCCGTTAAAATTGTTCATCGTATTTATCCTGTAAAATAGGTAGTTGCAAAATTTTGTAAAGACGTTGAATTAAAATGTGCTTTCTGTAACTATAAAGAAGAGAGTATTGTTCATTTATTTTATGATTGTATACAACTGTTTTGGTGTGATATTTTCTTTTTTGTTAAGCAGAGTACGAACATTGCACTGGAATTCAAAGAAAAAGATGTTTTATTTTTTATGAGAAAATTATTGTTGTAATTATTAGTATTAAATTATTATTATTATTTATGAGAAAAATATTGCTCATTATATATGGAAATGTTTTTATTCTTAAATGTAAATGGGAAGTGAAAAAAAACTAATTTTACTAACTTTAAAATATAAATAGGTCATTTTCTATGCACGATAAAAGAAACAAAAAATACCAAAGCAAAAAGAACTGTTAATTATTTTAAAGCCTTAAATTTAGTTTTTGAATAATTGTAATTTCGTTATTGCCCTTTCATGTTCTGTGTTCTAAGAGAAAAAGTCAACCGGTTCGGTGACGCTTGACGTAAACTTTCAGGAAGTATTGATCACATGATCACGTCAGTTTCCTGTTTACTACTGGCTCTGGTTAAAGTTCCTTTGCTACATCAAACACGGCTAAATATCATTGCAGTATTGCAAAAGCGCTCTTTCGTATGTATTTTCGCACATCTGATCGTTCTGGCGTTGTAAACAACACTGAAGGTATTGTCTTCACATCGAAATTAAGACGTTTTAAAAACTTGAGGTCGAAAAGCGTGGTTTCCTGTGATTGGTGACCGGGTGTTGAGATCACTTCAGTGGGATGCGGGGTTTTGATGTGAGAGCAGGAAAAAAGGAACACAGCAACGCGTGGTTTTCATAACAAATGGACAAAACTCTTCGTTTTTGCTCTCGGAGGAAATAACAGCGGCAAGAAGCCTTGAAGTCTTCCTCGTGTCGTACAAGACAGTCGACAACGTGCTATTTTGATAACCGGTGCTGTGGAGGGGCATCACCTCGCCAGGACCCTGAACTCGGGACGTGTTTACGGCTCCGGCTCCGGCCCCGGTGCCTTAAAACGGGCGGTGAGGAAGAAGCTTGCCCTGAAGGGATGGCCTGGAGGATCATCTCGGCCTCAGGGATCTGCGCTTTTTAAGGAAGGGCGTGTTAGGATCGAGCAGAAGGCGGGTGACGGCTCGATGATGATGGCTAGTAGGAGCGAAGAATTAACCGATCTGATCGACGTGTTCTCCAAGAGCCAGTACAGGGCGAAGGAGGTCACGCCGGGGGTAAGGTTGAACACTGCAAACTTCCGTCAGCTGGCTGTGAATTAGGTCAATGACTGACGTGAAAACGTTAACACAATATCAAGAATTAAACACACCTGCCAGATTCTGTTATACGCAAGTGTTGAAAAGCTAATGCATTTTAAAAATGTATTAACACCATTAACTTGAATGTTATGTGGTGTAAGTCAGTGTTTCTCAACCACCTGGAGGCCCACCAGCTCTGCAAATTTTCCATGTGTCTTTTAACCAAACACACCTGATTCAGATCATCAGCTCATTAGCAGAGACTGAAAGACCTGTAATGGGTGTGACAGACAAAGGAGACATCCAAAACAGTGCTGGTGGTCCTCCACGAACGTGGTTGAGAAACACTGGTGTAAGTAAAGCTAATGACATTTAATGCTATGGCTTACTTTCCAAGTTACAAGAGTTTCTTTCTTTTTTAATTCATTGTGACAATAGAAAATATATTATATAGATATACATTTAGATATTAAACAAAAGCAGCTCATGTGACTGTAAGGAACTTCCAAAGGGAAATGCATTTCATGAGTCAGATGTTCGCAGTCACGGATCAGATGGAGGAAAAAAAAGATTTTTATCAATAAAAATATGTATAATGTGGGAGGGGACATTATTAAACGTGGGCCAGATTTTCAGGATACCCTATTTGAACATTTCAATGTGAGCACCATAGTTTTGGTGTTGTGGAATGTAATATAAACACCTTCGAAACATTATAGTTTTGTGGAAATGACATAACCGTCCTCATATTTTACATGCAGTGATTGTTAAACTGGTTGCACTGTGATTTGTACACTTAAATTATTGTTGTGCTTTTCTGCTAGGATGAATACATTGACCTTTAGCACTAGCAGTAGCTCTGGTATTTACTAAATAAACCCAGATAAAAGCATCTTAAACAGTTTTTAATCATCCTACTTTTAAATACAGTTATACATTTAATCTGAATAGATTTGAATAATTTAATCTAAATTGGTGTGACTATTTTACAATGGAATGATAAATTCCAACAATCAAACAAGTATATGACATTAATTATATTATAAGACGTCTGTTTTCTTGCAGAAATTAAAGTAAATACAACTTAATTAAAAAAATTTTTTATCTCTGTAAAATGATATTCGAAAGGCTTCAAAGCTTTTATATGTATTTACAGGTAGAGAGAATAGAGAAGCGCTATCTGGAGCTGTTTGACCGGGATTACAAGTACAGTATCATCCACAACACCAATGGGGAGGTGTGTGGTCATTACCCACGGAAGATTGTGTTCCTGGAATATGAATGTTCAGACAACAATAAAGAAAGGTAAACAGAACCATCTCCTTTTGTTTACTGAAGACACAGAGTTGGGAGGAAAGTGAATGTTAGGAAGAATATTTTTATGTGAAAAGATTCTTGTAAGAAATAGTTTACAGTACAAGAAGAATATTATCAGTGTTGTACCTATCTCGCATTTATAACATATGGCGCCACAGAAATGTGTATACAAAGATTGTTGCTTTTTGTGGTAGGTACCATATAGCTGTGAATAATAAGAGTTCAAAGCTTAATTGATGGTCTGTGTAGTAATTTTTGTTCTACACATTATTAAATATTTGAGAGCACTGGCACTATTTCTGTTAATAATATTGCATATTTAGTTTTGTTTAAAATGCACATTTGACAGTAGCTTGTGTTGAGAGTAGCTGGAGAGTTAGTTAGGATCCAGATATAAAAAACCTTTAAACTTGTAACCAGGGTGTCTTTAAAAGGCTTAAAATGTCTTAATTTATAAACAACATTTTATTCCTTAAGTCATAAATTCACAAAAATATTGTATTGTATTTCTTAAATTATTTTAAACAGGTCTTAAAATTTCCTTTGTCCAAGTAAAGCTACCCAATCAGGCCGATAAAACCTTTTTTTTATGTTTACGTTTTTTTATTGTACAATTTACACAATTTACAACTGCTGTCAGACATTTTACAGCAATTTCTACATATAAAATTCCCTAGTCAGAGAAAGAAATATAAAAACAATTACAAATTTTCTGAGCAAACATACCACTTTACAGGATCTTCTATATATGCAAACACTATTTACTGAAGTAAGGAGTAGACATGATATTTATATGAAACTTAAGGTTTTATAACAGAAATGCATTATGTTGAATAGAAGTTATACTCAATTCATTTAGACCAAAAGCCAACAAATATATATTTTTGATTATTCGTGTAATTGTCTCCATAATAAATATACATTCAACAGTGTTAAACCTAAAACAAAAAAAAAGAAATATTATGTTGATCAAAGTGTATTCAACTATATATATATATATATATATATATATATATATATATATATATATATATATATATATATATATATATATATATATATATATATATATATATATATATATATATACGCACACACACACACACATAGAAAACCTGGTAACAGCTTGAAACCTTTACACATTTAGCACTAATATAAATGCTAACACAAATACTTTATATGAGTTAATAACAGAAATATCATGCGTGTATAATATTACTTTAATATCTCAGGTAATATGGCATGAAAATTCCACATTTCTGCCAGTGGCTCCTGAGATCCACAAAGAACAAAAAAGGCTAATGTGTTCATCTTTGCACAATGTTTCTTCTGTTTTCAAAATTTTACCATTTATTCACAGCCTGCATTCCTATTAAATATTTGAAAATAGCGTTTCATTTAAACATTGTTTTTGTTAAATTTAAATTATTAATATTACTTTTACAGTTAAGCATTATTTCACCACAGAATGTAATTTCTATTGTTATTTACTCACCCTCATGTTGCTTTATTAGGTGATAACATTCATTTTCATAACACAAATATACTTTTAATAATATATTTTTGCACCTCCATTGACAGCCTCATTTACTTAATTATTTGCTTAATTCTCAAAATTATACCATTATAAATTAATTTATTATTCTAGGGGTGCCCAAAGGCCGATGTCCGGGAAAGAGCTTAGCTCCAAGCAGGTGTGATGAGGCAACTTGAAAGTTTCAAGTATCCCTAGCAATAGCTAGATTAGATGGTTTAGGTTTGTCTGCTGAACCAGCACTCAAATAATTTAGATTTTGATATCTTTAATAGAGTTGTGGGGAGTCATGGTGGCGCAGTGGGTAGCATGATCGCCTCACATCAAGAAGATCGCTCGTCTGAGCCTTGGCTTGGCCAGTTGGCATTTCTGTGTGGAGTTTGCATGTTCTCCCCATGTTCGCGTGGGTATCCTCTGAGTGCTCCGATTTTCCCCACAGTCCAAAGACATGCAGTCTAGGTAAATTGAATAGGCTAAATTGGCTGTGGTATGTGTGAATGTGGGATTGTATTGGTGTTTCGCCGGTGTTGGGTTGCGGCTGGAAAGGCATCCGCTGCTGCAAGTTGGAGGTTTATTCCGCTGTGGTGACCCCTGATTAAAAAAGGGACTAAGCTGAAAACAAAATGAATGAATGAATAAAAGAGTTCTGAATGAGTACATTTTAAGTGGAGGGACACTTAAATAATTTTATAAACAAAAAAAAAAGATTTGAGTTCAGAATGGAGCAAAATTAGTGTGAGTAAATGTAATCAAAAATTTATTTTGGTGTGTTTTCTGAAAATCGTCTTAATCTACTATTATGAGAGTTGAAATATTGAACATATTCTGATAAACCAACAGCTTGTTAGCAGTACTTTTTGTAAATGATACAATAAATTTTAAATAATAAGTTAGGATGCTTGTTAGTAAGTGCAAATATCATATTATCTGACCATTTACAACCTACTACCTTGGTTCTTCTTTAATATATGGCTCATTATTTCTGAAATGCAAATTTTATATGCTATTAGATAGAATCTCATGCCTTTGTGTTTGTAGATTATAAATATGTAAACTTTTTATTGATTTGTTTATTGGCTTGGGCTACAGTAGATGGGACAGTGGAGCAGACAGGGACATATTGGTAGAGAAAGGCAAGGACTAGGCACAAAAACGCCAGATCCCCAGCACAACACAACAGCTCTTTGTTGGTAGCAAGAATGTACCACATCTCAGATTTAATAATAAAAACATTAAAACAAGACAAGGATTGGTTAGCCTTTGACCTGTGAATTCACACACCTGTTTATTTATATTTAGTAAGTCCTCCAGTTTTGCATAAAAGAGTGCTCCAGTAAAGAAAAATATACTTGTTTATTTTGAGAGGTCATCGAGGCTAGTGGAACAATGAAACGTTACAAACCTCAAAAGAAACTATAAAAGCTAAAAGCAATTGAAGATAATTTTTCAAGTTTACCCAAATACCCCTCAGATATGTACCAGATACTCTGTGATGAATTTAGGTTGTTCTCGAGAGAGAAAATCAAATGAGGTGAGCAATAAACCAGGTTCTTGCATCTGAGATTTTACAGAATCATTCATACAGAATCAAAGATGGAACTGCAGTGTAGATACTCAATCACTTGTAGACTATTTGCCCTGGTTCATTGTGCACTGCTTTGTATTTGACTTTTTATTTATTGATTGCCTTGTCTCATATAACTATTCATCTTCCTGCTCTAAAACAATGCCACATTTGTAGTTAAGGGCACTGTAGGAAGACTTACTATTAAATACAGTGCTCAGCATAACTGAATGCACCCCATTTTGAAAATGAATATTTTTATCCATTTCTCAGTGAATATAGGCAATGTATTTTAGTGCATTTAAACAAAACAGATATATTTATTAAAATAATATTTTAGTCACCAAACATATTTAGAAATTGAAAGATAATACAATTTAATTCAAGCAAAATATTGCAAAAAAATTACAACCTAAATTTCACCTATTTTTCATATTTTTGTTTCTCTTGATTTTTTTTCCCTCTTTTTTTTTATTAAATTGTATTTAATATTTTTCTATAACATACTAATTTGTGTATACTAGTTTTTGGACTGTTATCATAAGTTATTTTGTTAGATAAGCTCCAGATTTGGCTTCAGTACTGACTAATCTAATCTATATGCACAAATATAATATTGTATAGATTCCTATTAAAAATACGAATTTAGATGATATATTTGTGAGGGGTGTACTCGTACATGCTGAGCATTTTATATATCCCATCATGTTTTATAACTACAAGTCATAATCTGAAGACATATGTTTTTGGTGTAAGGTGTATGTTTTATATTATGACTATTTTTTTAATTAGACAAGTGGGCAAAATTCTTGACTGATCTTGTAAAAAAAATTGTCAAATATCAACTGATATGTTGGTCTCTCACGAGTTTAAAAAGATTTCCCCATTTTTTTGTATTTTTTCCCCAGGTTTGAGAGTACAGTGCAGATTAGTAAGCTGCAGGATCTGGTGAATCGCAGTAAAATGGCTCGTTGTAGAGGAAGATTTGTCTGCCCTGTCATCCTCTACAATGGAAAGGTAACTATCTTGTCACCCGAATTAAATTTTCACGGCAGTATTTGCAATATAGCAGCACTTTAGACTACCAGATGCTTTCTATTTCTCTGCATTGCTGCTGTAATAAACGGCTGTTATTTTTGTCGGACATGCCCATAAAATGTATTGATAGATTAATCATAGAATCAATAACAGATTGAATCTTTTCTTGTGAAATCTGGCTGTCGGGATTCTTAAGTACTGAAGTGTTGAGTTCTGGACTCAGCCTTTGAATTTGAAGGTTGGTATAATTTACTGGGAGATTCTAAGCAGTTTCCAGTCTCCTCTGTAGTTAGCTTTTTCAGGGGTACTTTTTTTCAGTTTTTGTAGTTTTGTTTGGCAGCCCTAAACTCTCTTTATTTTACTTGTGTTGTAGCATGTGTGCCGATCCTCTACACTAGCCGGTTGGGGTGAACTTTATGGACGCACTGGATATAATTACATTTTTTCAGGTACACCTTCAGCTGTGTGTTTTTTTCCACTTTACACTACCAGCAATAAAATGTGAAGTTGAAGATAGACAGAAAGACAAATCTAAAAGTGCATCGATTCAAAATGTTAAAGGTGCAGTAGGTGATCTGCCAGAATGCTAGTGTTAGCATAATAGCTTAGAAATTGATGTCCCTCCCCTGCTGTCCAAAGCCACACCTCCTTAAGTCATGAATGCGCAAACGCTGATGATGATAGACAACCTTATATAACACTAGATCATGTCATTCACCAGTTAGAAAACTCTATGGAGGCACACACAAAAACTGGCATTGGGGTAAAGTTGGTTGTATATTCGCACATTTAGACTTTCTCCTTATAATATAATTTCAGAAAAGTATTCTTTGCAAATTCTAATACCACTTCCTACACGCTATTTCAGACCCAATATTCAAAGTAACGTTTGACTGGGAGCGTTCCACAGGTCATCACTGTTCAAAAATGTAAAATTTTCCATTATTCAACTAAATAAAAATCAGATAAAAAAAAAGAGTGCTAAAGATAGAAATATCCTGCCATCGTTTTACATTACACTTACGTTACCAAGACAATGAGTGACTTACTTTTATTTTCAATTGTCATTTGCTGATCCTCATACATCGCCTGTTTCATCTCCATTTACCAGGGATGTGATTCTTCCGTATAAATACGAATTTCCGTATTTTCCGAGCTCAATGGGGCAACCCCTGTAATTTGCGTAAATCTTACATTTTTTTGAGGGGGGGTCTCAGTGAGGTTCATCGTCATCAAAGCAGAAGTTGTTGTTGTTGTTTTTTTAATTTGTTTTTTTAGGGATAATGAAATTGTGTAGTTTTATAATGTATGCGTATGACAATGCCACTGACAATTTGCGTGTGCGGCTGTGCACTTTTCCGCACTCACATTTGCATGTCATGACCACGTGTGCTCTATGTACATTATAAATAAAGCCAGGATGCACTTTTGTTATTATCCTCTGCAAGTCATCTGTCCTGATGTCTTCAGTTACTCAGTTCTACAGTCTAGCACCTGAAATGTAATACCTGAAATTGTCATGAAATTAGATGATAATACCAATTCATAAAATTATATTTTATAATTAATTAAGCCTATTAATTAAATTAAAGCAGGGATAATTTATGTGCATGATATATATTTTCAGGGTGTAATGTTTAAGCATGTTAGGCTGGTCAATTCAACTAGACTTAATATTTTACAGTTAGAATTGTTGACTGAATAGTAGTTTATTTATCACGTGGAATAAAGAGTACTAAATAACAGGGAAAATTATATTCTTTGAACAAAAGAAAACGAACTGATTTAGTGGCGATATGTAGTGGTGGTATGTGGATCTGTCCCGACATTTAGGGACAATTATAAACCTATTAAACATTATTTAGGTGACTATTAAACTGCTAAACATTTAAACTGATAAAAAAAGAAACGTAAATTTTGTGGCAAATATTTATATAAAGAATATCATTTATTTTTTTATAATTATTATTTCTATTATTATTTACACACACAGACACATTTATATTTATATATATAATATATATATATATATATATATATATATATATATATATATATATTTTGCTTTCATAATTCGTCTCGTCTTCCTTCTTTTTTTGTCCTTGGCTGATCACATGCCTGCTTTACAGTTGAAGAACTAAATGAATGCTTAGATCTACTTAACTGTATTAGTATGCTACTTGACTAAATTATTGATGCTGTAAAAGGTACTTCGTGAAGTCAACATTTTGTCGGACATTTTCAGTTGCTGAAAAACACCTCCGTGCATATTAACCCATTCATAATAAAGAATACAATCTAGATGAGCTTTGCATGACTAAAATAGTTTTAAAACATGTCTAAAAGTAATACTTCAGCCGTGGTGTCACCCTTCAGATCATTGTTTTGAACTTCATAATGTCATTTCCCTCAAACGCGCAAAAGAAATTCCGACATTACTTCAGGATTCAGAAAAGTTTTGATTTTGCTATTTTGGCAGAAGCCCTTTCAAAAACAATCTTTCTTTTCATGGATACAAGGCCATGGTGGCCTTTCAGAAAGAAGCCTTTCAGTTTGGCCGATGGTCTCTCTCTGTCAGCTGTAGGTGCCCATGCTTCACGTGTACGTGCAAATGATGTATCTATCTGTGTGAAGAGGCTGCGCAGAAATACACATTTAAATTTGACAGACCGTTTGAGTTGCCTGTCGTAATTGAGTTGTTTGTCGGTTCGACAATTTTTAATTAGATGAACTTTTTTTAGTTTTATGTCTTGCCCGGAGTATAAAAATACATCTAAATACATTTAGATCATTTACTTTAATCAGTGCAATTGGAATATGAAGAGACTTTTAACCAGCACAACAAAAAATGTTTCTGAGGACAATCACCTACTGCACCTTTAAATTGTTTACAGATATCTACATAGTAAGTATGTGGCTTAGGTAAGTGCAAAAATTCTCCACAAACGTTTTTATGCTCATTTATAACAACACGAATTAGCTCTAGAATGAAAAGCTTGGTTTTTACCATTTTTGGAAAGGTTGTGAATATTAATGAGCTCTACTCGGACACTCTACAGCTCATGTTAGTGCCTGATGCTCTTTCACACACACACAATGTGATGTACTTTAAAATATACACGTCCAAAATAATCCAGCCGCGACACATTTTGATCATCAAGAGAGATTCTGTTGTGGGGCAATATACAGTTGTAATCAGAATTATTAACCCCCCCCCTACCCCCCCCACCCCCTTTGAATTTGTTTTCTTTTTTAAATATTTGCCAAATGATGTTTAACAGAGCAAGGAAATTTTCACAGTATGTCTGATAATATTTTTTCTTCTGGAGAAAGTCTTATTTGTTTTATTTCAGCTAGAATAAATGCAGTTTCCAATTTTTTAAACTCATTTTAAGGTCAAAGTTATTAGCCCCTTAAAGCTATTTTTCCGATAGTCTACAGAACAAACCATCGATATACAATAACTTGCCTAATTACCCTAACCTGCCTAGTTAACCTAATTAACCTAGTTAAGCCTTTAAATGTCACTTTAAGCTGTATAGAAGTGTCTTGAAAAATATCTAGTAAAATATTATTTACTGTCATCAAGGCAAAGATAAAATAAATAAGTTATTAGAGATGAGTTATTAAAACTATTATGATTAGAAATGTGTTGAAAAAATCTTCTCTCCGTTAAACAGAAATGGGGAAAAAAATAAACAGGGGGGCTAATAATTCAGGGGGGCTAATAATTCTGATTGCAACTGTAGATGTAGCTGTGAAAATGGCTTGTTGGATTGCATCAGATTTAACCTGAAACTGTTGCAGGGGGTACAGATGACTCCTTGGGTGAAGCTGAAGAGGTTCTGGAGGATGACTGTGCAGTTCGGTAAGATAAACTGACAGCAAAGACCACAAATCAAAAAAGAGGCAAAAATGATTCAGTTACACAGATGGTTATGAACATAAGCAGTGGTTGTGGCATGCTCCTGTGAAATAACTGCTGTTTTCTGTATGTTTTAAAAGAATCATTTCTGCTCTTTATTTTTCACTCTACAGCAATGGTGATTCACAGTTGTTTGATAAGGTTAGGGGCTCTGACATTAAGCTGTTGAAGTATTTGTCTGTACGCTACATCTGTGACCTCATGGTGGAGAATAAGAAGGTCAAGTTTGGCCTCAAGTGAGTGAACTTCCTGTTACATTCATGTTAGAATGCTTCGGTTAGAGATGTTAAAATACGACGTGCCATTTTCTGACTTTTAGTAAGTGGTGTGTGCGCCATAATTATGGAGGATGTCCAGTATCAGAGTACAAAATTAACTTTTTCACCTACCAGCCAATTGCCAACAAATTCATAATTTTTTTTGCTGAGTCTAGTATTTTGTGCCAAAGTATAACATATTCACAGTAAATGATAAAAAGGATACTCTGCCTGAATGCACACAGTTACACTTCTGAACAGTGGAACGCATTTATTAAAAAGAATTCTCCTACATTTGGGAGTTGGGACCCTGCAGGAGTTAGTTTTGGACCCTGATCAATGTCATAGGGTTCAATATGATGCAATTGTATGTTGACTTTTTGATGTTTTTTTTTTTCTACTTCAACCATTTTTTTTGTTTGTCTTTAGTGTGACCTCCTCTGAAAAGGTGGACAAGGCTCAACGCTATGCTGACTTCACCCTACTCTCTGTGCCTTATCCAGGTGTGGATCTTGCATGAGTTCATTGCTGGTTTAATTTTACTGAACAAGTCTTCTTCTGGTCTACTTAATTGATGGCATTACATTGTAGGTGTAATTGTTCCATTTCATTGTTATCAGGATGTGAATTCTTCAGGGAATATAAAGACAGAGATTACACAGCAGAAGGACTTGTCTTCAACTGGAATCAGGTGCATACTAGGATAGATTAGTGCTGTTCACACTGTTTTTAACCATGGAATATCTTTATTCAAAACACTGCTGTTTGTTAACTCTTTCACAATTATTTTGAAACAGAGTTTGCATAACATTTTACCAAGACATCAGTTATTTTTGGAATGTATTATTACAGTACTTGAACTCAAAATCATTCTTAAGTTGCATGGGTAAATTTGTAGCCAATGATACTTTTTTTTTAATGTCAAAAATCATTAGAATATTTAGTAAAAAAAAACATGTTCCAAGAATAAATTTGTACATTTTCTACTGTAAATAAATAAAAACAAAATTTTTGTTTTTAGTATTACATCATATTCATGGTATACATGGCAAATAACTTTGTAACTTTCCAGTTGATTTTTTTCATTTTGATTTTATTTTTTTTTACTTCTAGATTCTTCAAATATTCTACCAGATATTGTCTTATATTAACAACCAATGCATCAATGGAATACTTATTTACCCTTACAGGTTTTGTGGTTCACATAGTGTGGTATTAACCCCACATTGCTGTTCCAAACGCATAGAATTTAAAAGTTCAGTGTAACATGCTAGATGCTTAGAAGCTATAGCTATGTTCATTCCTCATATTCGCATGCTTTGAACACTTAGAAACATTGTATGTTACATATGAACTCATTTAGTGTGAAAACTGTTTTATTGTTTCTTGACTGTTTCATTATACCCATTATAGTTTGAAAAACCTGATAGAAGTCACCAAATATAATATATATCTGTATATCGTTCACTACAAAAAGGTCATCAAAGGTTTCAAACCTCTTGGGAGTAAGCAAATAGTGAGTAAATGTTTGTTTGTTTGTTTTTCGGTGATCTATCTCATAGTCTTACCATCATTTTGGTTGTGTATAGGACTTTGTGGATGCTCCTTTGACAATCCCTGCGTGCTTTACAAGAAACCTCAACATCAACTGGAGTGAATATCAGGTAACTCTCACATACTTTATTGACAGTTGATTTATGTACCCAAATATTGGAAATAAAAAAAAGGTTCTATTTAATGAATATTTGAACATTTTATTACAAAAGCTTGTCATAAACTGACTAATTATATTATTGGAACTTAAAAATATGTGTGCAAACAAGTGAAAAAAAAGTTTTATTAGTCTAGTGTAAAAGTTAGGCTAAGCAAAATGATTAAATGTGTGGTGAGAAATCTAAATGTACAATTTATCAATAGTTGTCACAAAGGGCAAAATGTGTTAGCATTTTAGGTGGCAAACATCCAATCATATCTATTATGTTATAATGGGGCAGAAAAGGTGCATGGGCATTCATTCAAGTAATTTTACTTAATGTAGGATTGAATTAAAACGGAAATACACAAACATAGATTCTGCAAAATCAAATATTTAAACAGTTTAACGTTTTACAGCAGATTTTGTTCACAAACAACCGACAAACATGACCTAAATATGATTTTCATTTACAGTCTAATAAATCTTAAAATTCTGCATTAGTAACTAACTTTTCATGTGATCATTTGAGTTGTTGACTAGAGAACAGAGTTAATCAGAGCACTCAGATTCATAAATGTGAATCGATCGGAACCAATTTAACAGGTTAACTGAAAAGAATCAGCTTAATTATGAATTGGACATTCAGAATGATGTAATGAAATGTGGTGTCAAGGCACTGTGCTGTTTAAGAATTTATAAAAATGTATAGGAGAATTCAGTATTGACCTATAGCTTTTGGGTATCCTCAGAAAATAAAATAAAAATTGTAATTAAGATTAATGAAAAATGGAAGTGGGTGTTTCACAGACTATATGCATCTACATTTATGCTGTTAAATTTGTCATTATCCATCAATTAGTCCTGGGACCTGGTGCAACAGACACAGAACTACCTGAAACTGCTTCTACACATCATCAACTCTGATGGTAAATTTGTTGTACTATCTTACCATTTATTGACAATTCTCTCTAAACTAGAAAAATTAAAACAGGTTTTACGTCTCTGTATTGTTTTGGCTAAGTGTGTATGTTGTTTTCTGTTGTGCATGGTAGATGAGAACGGTTTACTGGTGCACTGTATATCAGGCTGGGACAGGACACCACTTTTTGTGTCCCTGCTTAGACTCTCTTTGTGGGCGGTAAGTATTTGTTCATTAAACCATTGTGTATCCCTATTCACCACTGGGCTTATGACTGTATCAAATGATTGTGTTGCCATTAATTGCTGAAGTTTTTTTTAAATGTATACACGGTATTATCACAATATTGTCCTAAGCAGCAAAAAGCTTACTTTAACACCTATACAGGATATTTGCAGGGTCTTAAAATGTCTTAAATTTTAAAAACACAATTTTAGGCCTTAAAATCTTAAATTCAATGACATAGTGGCTTGTGGGTCTTAAATGATTTTAAACAGGTCTTAATTTTTCTTTGTTTATGTAAAGCTACTTAATCGATCCAACACACATTCAATCACCAACAATGCACCTCAATAAAACTTGTAGCAAAACTATATTTATAACTAATATTTAGTGCTGGTCAACGATACAGTTTTTTTTTTTTGTTTTTTTTTGACAAAATGTATGTATACAACTAGGGTCTGCTTGTTTTGACACATTATTTAAAGTATGTGGCTAAGAACTAACTAATTAGAATTAATTTTTTGATGGGGCAAGTTAATTTTTTTTTCTGCTAGGCCATTAAAAGAAATCTTTAGCGTTTAGCCCTATACAAGTCTGAAATTTCATTCCTTGTGGTCTTAAAACATTTTAAACTTGACTTGGTGAAACCTGAAGAAACCCTGCTATAGTACATTGTAAAAAATGTACAGTGTTACTTCCAATTTTGGTTTTACAAGTGCACTGTGAATCAACAATTACAATTGTGCTGTAAAACTAAAGCACAGTTGTAATTGTTAATATTTACAGTGCGCATGTAAATTTTGCCAGTAATACTGTAAACATTTCCAGTAATACTGTAGAATGTACAAGCACACTGTAAATGAACACATTAACAATAAATCACACGCACAATTGTAATTGTTGATTTACAGTGTTCTTGTCAATTTTACAGTATATTTGGCAACCAAAATTGTCAGTAATACTGTAAATTTTACAGAAATTTTTACAGTAAAAAACAGAGTGTATTCTATGTACATGTTCTGAGGAAACAATATTTCAACCAGATTAAATTGCTAACGAATTATGAATTATAATATACTTTACAACAAACACATTTTCATTAGTAAATGTTAATACATGGATTAAAATCGAAAGTGAAAAAAGCCAGATTTATTACAATAACTGTTAATATTAGTTAAAAAATACCACAATTTTTTTGTTATTAAGTAATAGTAATACTTCAACTTGTAATCAGATTACAACTTTGATTTTAGCATGTTATTAGACATTAACTAAGAAATTAATATCACATAAGATTAATAAAAGCTAAAACTAATTGTTAACTATTGGACAGTATTAACGTACAATAGCCCTAAAATAATCACAGAATTTTTAAAATCATTATTTCAGCATGTGTTAGGCTGGAATCTCCAATCATTTGGTGCTGTTATGAACCCCACAGCAAATTTAATATGCCAACAATATCAATATCATACATGTTCATTATTACAATATATTGAACTATTGAAAATCGACATATGTCTATTCACCGCACTAAGTACTTTCAGTTCATGGTTTTTCTTTTTTTTTCTTTTCTTTTCCTTAATTTACACTACCTGACAAAAATGTTGTCCCAGATCCCAGTTGTAAGAACAATAAATAATGACTTTTAGTTGATCATTTGGAAAAGTGGCAGAAGGTAGATTTTTTTCAGATGAATCATCTGTTGAACTGCATCCCAATCATCACAAATACTGCAGAAGACCTATTGGTACCTGAAAAGATTCCACACAAATCAGTCAAGTTTGGTAAAGGAAAAATTATAGTTTGAGGTTATATTCAGTATATTTTGAATTATATTGATAGCAACATCAAAAGCCTGAGGTTTTAAGGCATTTGTGCTGCCCATTACATTACAAACCACAGGAGAGGGCAACTTCTTCAGCAAGATAGCACTCATCCTCATACTTCAGCCTCCACATCAAAGCTCCTGAAAGCAAAGAAGCTCAAAGTGCTCCAGGATTGGCCAGCCTAGTCACCAAACATGAACATTATTGAGCATGTCTGGGGTGAGATTGAGGAGGAGGAGGAGGAGGAGGCATTGAAGATGAATCCAAACATGAACTCTGGGAGTCCTCCAAAAATGCTTTCTTTGCCATTTCAGATTTACTTTATAAATAAGTTATTTGATTCATTGCAGAGATGTGTGAATGTAGTCGTCCAAGCTTATGGGAGTCATACACAATATTAATTCTTTTTTCAGTGCACCATTACTTTATATTTTATACTTTACATTATTTCTGTTAAGTGACAAGATTTTTGTCTAAGCAAAGTCAGACCTTACTGTCCTAATTAAATAATTAAAAATCAAGGCATGATCATATTTTATTTTGGTAGAATAAGCGTAATCTAGAGCCACAGTCTGATTCCAAATGATCAACTAGAGTCAAGATATTCTTTGTTGTTCCTAAAACTTGAATGGGCAACAAGACTTTTGTCAGGTAGTTAAGTGTGTTGTAGTTAATCTTTGTAAATTATAACGTTTAGATGAATGTTTGAAGTCATTTTTTACATTTTCATAGGACGGTGCTATTCATGCCAGTCTGGAGCCATCTGAGATCCTTTACCTGACTATCGCATATGACTGGTTCCTTTTTGGGTTAGTCTCATTTCTGCTTCACTTACACATCTGTGTTTAGAAATGTAGTAGTATTAAACTTTTAGCACATAATAATATTATAATTATTATATGCCTGGTATTTTCTTTAAAAACATAAAACCATTATAAAATAAATCACTCTATGTAACTTTAATAAAGTACTGAATTTAACTGAATTTTTTATGCATAAATTTAATTGTTCTGAAATTTTTTAATTCACACAACTAACACGGGAAGTATGTGATGTGCAGTGTTGGGGAAAAAGTCACCTTTAAGTCTTTTTTTTTTTTTTTTAATGGACAAATGTATTTCTCAGATACTTTTTTTTGTAAAGTACAGTGAAAGTATGTGATATATTATTTTATATATATATATATATATATATATATATATATATATATATATATATATATATATATATATATATAATGTTTTATTTTTTTATTTTTTTTAAGAAACAGACTTAAAGTTGTAGCATCTAACTTTTTTACTCAACACTGATGATACACACATGATAACTCTGTATAGCAGCTCTATGATGTTAATTTGTAGGAATCTCAGAAAGCTTCCTGATATCATCATTAGATATGCAGCAAAATATGAGGGTTTTAATAGTAATTTTATACTTTGTACTTTTTCTAGTCACATGTTGCCTGACCGGCTCTCTAAGGGAGAGGAGGTAAGACTTTGTATATTTAATTCCCAACAAATATTGTCTGTTATTGATGAGGATTGTAATTATGGTTTAGCATGCACCACCAAGGCAAGTCAACAAGACATGTTACGTCATAATATATATTTTTTTCTGTGACAACAATTTGAGTCTTGATATTGTCTTTCCTAGATTTTCTTTTTCTGCTTCAATTTTCTGAAGCATATTGTTTGTGAGTCATTTTCAGTCGTGAAAAAACAAAGGTAAGTTATCTGACTTAACTTCTTTTAATGCAAGCATGGAGATATTTTAAGCTTATGAAAATATTGAAATGACTGAGATATATTGGCATGTTTTGTTTCAGTGCAGACTTATGTTGTTAATTTCAAAAGTGGTGGAATAACCATTTATTTCAGCACAGGTCTGTCCCAGCCTAGACATAGTGAATAGTGTATTCATTACGAATATGAGATCATTTTTTGGCATAATTCCACCTACAGGCTAAGAAATGTGTTATTTTTAATATGCTCCTGTAACTTCTAGCTGAAAATATGGTGCCAGTCCAAGTATGAAATCCAAAAATTTAATGAATTGTTTTTTGTCTTGTTCAATTCCCTGGCCTTTATACTGACTGTATCTACAGAACTGGAAAATATACATGGAAAAAAATACATGTAATTAATAAATAACAATTAATTTACATTTAAATACCTTTACTATGTCTGTTGTGTTATCACTGTCATATCAATGATTTTTTTGGGAAAACAAATCACAGCCAGCTCAAATACATTTATTCAAAAAGATTTTTTAACTTCTGAGAAACTTTTCCTTAAGAACTAGTTAAACCTTTTATATAATATATAAGATTGCATTAAGTATGTTGTGTTGTTAATTAGTTTGATATTAACTAAACATTATCAGAATTATGCAATTACCCAAAGCCATGTCAATAAAGGCTTTTAAATATTTTCCACATTTTTCAAGTGCCTTGGACAGACTTTTGTTGTTTATTCTGATCCCCTACCCAAAGAGCACTGACACATTATTTAAGCTATTCCTGAGCACTTTTTATTTAATTTTTAAATTGCAGAATTATACTTTGTACTGCCTAGAGCAGGGGCTCTCAACCTTTTTCACTGCGGGGCCCACTTCTTTCTCCAATCAGTTTTTGAAGGCCCACCTGTCTGACATTTGCTCTAAAATGTTTGTATGAAATGCTCATTTAAACCTTTATTTATTAACATATATATATTATATTATATTATATTATATTATATTATATAGTATAGTAATATATTATAATTATATTATATTATATTATAGTATATTATATTATATTGTGTAATGTTATATTTTATTATATTATTTTATTGTGACAAATATATTTGCTGTGCCTTTTATTTTGCATTGTCAGCAATTTTATAAAAAATATAATTTTATTTAAATTTAATTATATATAAAACTAAAACTATATTATATATTTTTTTATTTGTTTATTTTTTAAACATACACAGATTTAAAGAGAACCACAGGTCAACAGGAATATTGCACAAGACCAGCTTCTGCTTTCAACTGAATATCTGCTATTAAATATCTACTATTCAAAAATATACAGACGTAATGTAAAATACATTAAAACACACTAAACCTGTTGAAACGTGTTGATCTGATGGCGGTTGTGTTTGCGGCTGAATATTATTGGGAGAACGGTGAACAGCTCCGCCAGAGTGCGTCTGAAGCTCAGATGCAAGTTTATTTTACATTCTATGGTAGAAACACAATTGAGCCTCGCTAGCACCTCCTGTATGGGCATGTGTCCATTATAAAACACTCACAGGACATTAATTTGGGTTAGGGTTAGGGTTAGGGATGCAGATATATTAAATAGTTCACACAAAAATACACAAAGAAAGACTTTCACTTCACGCATTGTGAACAAACAGACTTACGTGTACTAGTTGCAGACACGATCATGAGGCTGTTTTTGCGCCGAGTTTGAAGTAATCAGCCAGAGAACAGGAGAATTACTTAGATCATTTTAATAAATCATATTATAATGCAATCCAAAAATTATAGTATAATATTGAGCAGGGGCGCCTGCAGGATTTTATTCCAAGGAACGCACAAATCCAGCACCGCCCTGCTCCCTTACCCCAGTCATGTCAACAAACACAGATACTTGCTGTCAAAGGCTACATTATTTAAGGGCATTTGTTACGACATAATTCGTTTCCTTTTTAATTTTAATATTTCGTTGAAATCTAAATGTAATAAAAGCACATCAGCACCAAGGAAAAATCAGACGCTCAAGACGAAATCTTTTAAATTATGACATATTAAAAAATGTGAAAATATATGACAGAAGATTGTGATACAAAAGAATTAGTGAAGCTTTAATTAAATCCCTGCCATGGAGAATAATAGCAAAAATAAAACCTTAAATCAACAAATTTTTGTTGCATTGTTTGTACAGTTAAAGTTTTGAATAATTCATTCATCAAGTCTATAGGTCAATAATTATCAAATACGTGTCAAATATTGAATTACTTTTCTATTAGTAGTTATAGGCATGGTCTAACACCCCAACCATCTATAACACCTAAACAAAGTATCAATGTTTTCAACTGAATTCTTTTAGCAGCCTGATTATAAAGAGAAAGCATTTTCCCTCAGAATGTCTCTGTACCTCTAAATCTTATGGATTTCTGTCTCTTTAATCGTTATTAACTGTGTAATAGTAGATGGGTTTAAAAACAAAATCTAACTTCTCCCAGATAGTTTGTCTGATTGATGTGAAATGTTAAATCCCACAATGAAAACTTTTCAGTTGATTGAATAATTTAGCAGAAGATTAAGCTGATTTAACTTCTGTTTCATTTCACACTGTGCCTAGATTCGAAAGGCTTGTGGCTTAATTAATTCCCCTTTTTTCTTTCTGTAACAGAAGAAAAAATTCTCATTTCAAAGATGCTGACTTTACAGTGGATGACCTTTGCCAGTTAAGTAAGTCATGTTTACTAAATTTCAAAAGTCTTTCATTCATTTATATGAACGAATCAGTAAATATTCTGACTAGAGCGGTTCATCAGTAAATGCACACAGACATGTTTATTTTAATAATAAAAAACATGAAAGAATCATCGAGAACTAATTGTCATATTTCTGTTTCTTTCTGCCTGTCTGTCTCTGTGTCTATCAGAGTCTAGAGATCGGGGTAGTGTGACGAGTCTGAGCAGTGATTTCTCTCTCATCACAGAAGACGCATCAGCTTCCCCCAGTCTACAAGCAGAAGCTACAGACCTGATTACACTTGGCCCACAGGCTTCTAATGGGTAGGCCTTGAAAAATCCAAAGTAATAAGCAAGCACCTTTAATAGTATATTGTTAGTATGAACACTTTTCACGTCTGTGTACAGAGAAGCACATGTTAAATGGCAATTTCAGTCAGGTTAGCAAGGAATGTAAAAAAGTTGACGATTGCTGCTTTACATGATGTTGACTCATTAAGCCTGTATCACAGGAGGAAAGGCATGCCGTTGGCTGCTCATTCTGTTCTTTGGAACCGACCAATCACTTCAGAGGAGCGAATACCTAATGTTATCAATGAGCCTAGTCCTCTGGGCTCCTTCAAGTCTTCAAGCTCCTCCTCATCCAACCACTCAGATCAAAATGTCACAAGGACAGGGAGCACCCCATTAGCTGTACCAGGAAGGAGGTGGGTACTTGTAGTGCATGTTTTGTTTTGCTTGTTTAGTATTTGTTTGGAAATGTTTTAGTATTTATTTGTTTGGTACAGTACTTTTCAACCCATTTTGAGGTTTTTCTGACTGATATCGCAATATAATTTGCAATATTGAAAAGTCAAGCTTCAGCTCATTATTTAAACT
This sequence comes from Danio aesculapii, assembly GCF_903798145.1. Classification (NCBI taxonomy): domain Eukaryota; kingdom Metazoa; phylum Chordata; class Actinopteri; order Cypriniformes; family Danionidae; genus Danio; species Danio aesculapii. Next base: position 20,499,951 of record NC_079440.1, on the reverse strand, counting down.
AGAGCCCTAAAATCAAGCTTCAGCTTATTATTCTCAATACTTTTTGGTCCAGACATAATCCAACGCGAGGTGACAACACAGGTTTTGCTAATGCTAGTTGTTTGCTGTTGGCTTAAACCCAATCTGCCAAGTATGAACACGCTCTTAAACCAGAGCCCTAAAGTGAACTATATGAAGGACCAATCATGGAAATGTGTAGAAAAAAATAGTTTAGTAAAATTTGTGCATGATAACATTTATAAAATACTTGGGTTGAAGTTTGCTGACAAACTTCCTTAATAATTTTCCCAATATTTTTCTAATATTGGGGAGCTAGAGCTCTCTGTTGTAACAAGGCCAACATTTTGTTGTTGGACCAACTCTACTACACAAAATGCCCTGTCTCTTCTAACCATCATCTATTTTCTTGCTTTTCAATACAAAAAATGTATTGACAATTGTCAGGCCAGTGGTGGAGTATGCTCGTTCAGGCTCCTCAGTGTCCACAGATTACGGCAGCTGGCAGATTGTCTCAGGATGTGGGAGTATCCATGATCTTCCCCCAGTGCCATCAGAGTCACCTCTTCCATTCAGCTTCCAGGATGAAGGTCCCAGCGGACGAATGTGAGTCTCATGCACACTCCAGACCCATCTAAACACATTGCATTTATAGACACTTGTCCTGCTGTTTTACCAATAAGAGGCTTGAAATTGCTTTAAGAAGGTGTTTTAGCTAAAGCATAACTAAAGCACAGCTAAAGCATAACTAAGTGTAGTTTAGTTCAATTTTCTACCATGTCATTTTACTTCTTCTCACTTTACGGTGAATAATACTCGGAACAGAAAAAGGAATGGAAAATAAAACGATCAGTAATTTACACTATGGGTATTCTCATGGTCTGCACCATGTCTTTAAAATATGAAAATGTAGTTTACCGCAGTGGTTGGGGTAGACAGAAGAATCAAAAAATAAACCACATTTATATGTGCACTCACCTTCCACTTTATTAGATACACCTGTCCAACTGCTTATTAACACAAATTTCTAATCAGCCAATCACATGGCAGCAACTCAATGCTTTTAGGCATGTAGACATGGTCAAGACAATCTGCTGCAGTTCAATCCGAGCATCAGAATGGG
>NC_079440.1:20396907-20498731 GCF_903798145.1 Danio aesculapii | reverse complement strand
CTCTTATTCTTCTGGTTTGTATGAAAGTAGGAAAACCAACTGTAGTTGCATCTACGCCATCTGGTGGAATGGAGTGAAAAGGGTTGCTTTATCCTCTATGTTTGTTTCAAAGGTGCAGTAGGTGATTGTCTTCAGAAACAGATTTTGTTGTGCTGGTTGAATGTCTTTTCACATTCCAATAATAATGATTAAAGTAAATGATCTATATGTATTTTTATATTCTGGGTAAGGCATAAAACTAAAAAATGTTCATTCAATTAAAAATTGCTGAGCCAACACAGCATAATTCTGAAAAGTAGCTCAAACTGTCTGTCAGCAAATGCAACTCTGTTCAAGCAGATCCACCATTTGTGCGTCCATGCGCACCGCACGTTCATGTGCACACAAGACTGCGATATCGCACAGCGATAAAATCAAATGCTCAATCAAAACTTTTTAAATTCCCAAATCATTATTGGAGTTACTTTTGCACACTGGAGGAAGGACGACACCATGGCTGAAGTATTTCTTTTAGACAGGTCATGTTATGTTTTAAAACTCTTTTAGTCACACAAAGCTGAAGTATTGTTTTGCTAATGGGTTAGGAAGTGTTGTTTAACCACTGAAATCTCCCAGCAAAAGATTTACGTGACAATTTTCAGTTTCATAAGGGACCTTTTACAGCATCGATAATGTAGATTTAATAGCAAAACATAAGTAAATAGCGCTATTCCACTTAGCCTGCTTTACTGAGGTGAAGTTGTTTTTAGATTCACATTGGTTGATTTTTGAACAATGACAGCCTGTGACTCTGTACCTATATTTTTTACCATGCTACTTTGAATATTCAGTCTGAAATAGCATGTACATATGGCTTAGTAATATGTGTAATTCCTGTACGCCACCGGCCAAACACTAAGCATATAGTAGTCACTTTAGGACAAAGCGCATGAGAGAGTGACCAGCAATGCCCATTACATTACAAACCACAGGAGAGGGGAAATTCTTCAGCAGGATAGCGCTCCTTCTCATACTCATGCCTTCACCTCAAAATTCTTGAAAGCAAAGAAGGTCAAGGTGCTCCAGGATTGACCAGCCCAGTCACCAGACTTGAACATTATTGAGCATGTCTGTGGTATGATGAAGGAGGAGGCATTGAAGATGAATCAAAAGGATCTTGATGAACTCTGGGAGTCCAGCAAGAACTCTTTCTTTGCCATTCCAGATGACTTTATTAATAAATTACTTGAGTCTGATAAGTGATTTGCTCTGATATAATATTTTATTAATTTATTTTTATTTAACTGCATCAGCAGTGTTTGTTTCGGCCTTACTTTTCTGTGTATAAATTCATAATATTTATGATAATAATGTCTCTGAATTTTCAACATGAAGTGAACTGGTGACTCTCCATAGAAACGAGTCAAACTGACTCGCTCATGTGTTGTGTTATTGGGTGTTTACATGTCACTTTAGGCTGCAAAAGGTCCATGTTAATCACAAACTCTGGGTTAAAGCCCATGTTAAAAGAGAAGGTTTATTTCATCTCTTGTGAAGCCACTTAACCTGATCCTAACCACTTTGGATTTGTTTGGTTTTGTCAACATCAATCTTACTCTACAACCCTAAGTTTGTTCAACTCATTTTGTGCAACAGGCCTCTGGGTTTGCAGGGATAGTACCACTTGATCATTTTTAACTTGTTAATAAAACAAAGATTTTTTAAATGTTTTATGCAGAATAATTTTTTTATTGTTGTATTTTAAAATGTGTTGCTTGCTGTTTTTTATTTCCTTGCAGTAAAAACTGTTGTTTCAACAGTACCTTTTTTAAAGTGTGGGATATGAGTTACTTATCTTTCTTTTACGCATCTTTGCATTAAAATTAATCATGATTAATTCCACAATGGTTTGAACAAGACATGCAGACCTCTCGTCAAACACCGATATTAATAAGACTAAAAGCTCTCCTGCATTACTCTGCATTCTGACAGGAAAGGTCTGCCTACATTTACTGAGGGGTTTCAAATCTTGGCACTCAGCATGGGAAGATTCAATTAAGCCTTGCATTCCCCTAATGGCCTGCTCAGAGCATAAAGTGAAATGTTCTTTCTTAGAAGAAAGGCCCTGTACTTTCAATTAGGCTATGTAAAAAATCTTCATTGTTGACTGAATTGTATGGTTTAACAATTACTTTATACCCATGAGAATTCCTCATTACTCTGTCTTCCCTCAATCGATGATGGTACGTGTGACTGTGGTTGCAGAATGGCAGAATTCAAATGATAATCCACCAATTACAAATATTAGTTACAGATCAGACACAGTTAAAGGTGAAGCTAACGCAATAACACTTAATTATGAACAAACAAGTATGAAAACACTGATAGACACTGTTATGCTAAAACATGCATAATCTGAATTAAGAGGTCAGTGCATACTGATTAAGCTATTTAACGATTAAAGTCTGTTTAGTTGGATCGCACACCTGCTGATAGGAACGTTAACTTTTGAGGTTAGGGTTGCAGTGTACAGAGACCAATAAGAACACAGCACTATTAAAAATGCTGGGTTCCACACAATTAATTTGTGTTGGGACAACATTAAGGGGATTATGTTAATTTATTTGTTTTTAAAAATTTTATGTGGATTGAACGTAAAACAATTATTGTACCCTCAAAACACAAGAATGGTAGTTTAAGTAGTTTGAACAAACAGCAATTTTTTTTTTTGTGATTCTTGATAATGGGGGCAGGGCCGTGCACAGGAGCCACTGCCCCTTTGGTCTCATTGGCAGAGGAGCCCCTCTTGCTCAATCGAGTACACCCCCCCTCTTTACTTTGCAATCGCCACTCCCCCCCACCCCCGCTCTTCACTTTGCGATCACCTCTCCCCCGCTCTTCACTTTGCGATCACCTCTCACCCGCTCTTCACTATGCGCCAACACCCCCCCCCCGGTCTGTGCACGGGCCTGAATGAGGGTATTATCTGACAGGGTGAAAATTAGGCACATCGTTAGCTTTATGTGTAGGTGTCACAATCACCAGCGATCTAGTTAATTTTCCAGCTGGACAATGACCCAATGCACATTGCCAAAACATCAATGGAGTGGCTTCATAACAACTCTGTGAATATCCTTGAGTGGCTCAGCCAGAGCCCAGCCTGAAATCCTATTAAACATCTCTGGAAATGGCTGTACACAGTCGCTTCCCATCCAACCAGATAAAGCTTGAGAGGTACTGCAAAGAGGAATGAGCAAAAAATTCCCAAAGACAGGTGTGCCAAGATTGTGGCATCATATTAAAAAAAAAACTTGAGGCTGTATTTGCTGCCAAAGGTGCATCAACAAAGTATTGAGCAAAGGCTGTGAATACTTACATACATGAGATTTTTCAGGTTTTTTATTTTTAATAAATTTGTAACAGTTTAAAAAAATATTTTTTTCACATTGTCATTATGGGGTATTGTGTGTATAATTGTAAGGAAATAAATGAATTTAATCCATTTTGGAAGAAGGCTGTAACATAAAAATATGCGGAAAAAGTGAAGCGCTATGAATATTTTCCGGATGCACTGTATAAATTAAAAAAAAAAAAAAAAAAAAAAAAAAAAATATATATATATATATATATATATATATATATATATATATATATATATATATATATATATATATATATATATATATATATATTATTGTTTGATTAAAATATACATGATGCTAAAATAAATTAGAAAATGCATTTTAAATCAGAGGCAACATTTCCAATACTTCACTAAATTAAAAATATAAATGTTTATGCTACATGATAGAAATTAATTTTGTTTTTGAATTCCACTCTTCTACTGGTATCAATAATATATTTTTGGACCAAAAGAATGCCAATTTTAACAGTCTGAGGTGATTGGTTTAACATTGGATTTTGTGATCTAATCCGATTTCATCAAGCTTTTATTTTACCCTCAAAACGAAATCCGAGCATGACTAAAATAACTTATTTTAAATTTAACCTATATTCTTACATTGAGAACGTTGAGAAAAAAATGTAGTTTCTTAAACGTTTTTCTTCGTCTTTTCATAACTAATAATACTCACAGGGTTTGTAAATACGTTCACCCACGAGTTGATGTTCCAATGAGCTGCAGCGTTTGACTGCTATGGGTGTGTACTTTCCACGCGTGACTGAATAAATGCGCATTATTTTACATCCAACCACCAGAAGCGGAGGGAAGTGTGCTTCAGTCGACTGATGATGAGCAGTTTGTTGAGAAGCAAAAAGAGAAACTGAATAAAAAAGAGAATATCGGAACAATTAATAAATCAGGTGGGATTGTTGGAAGAGTGGATTGGTGATGGCATCTCACACAAACGACGAAAACAAACGATTTATCACATGAGAATAAAATAAGTGGAGAACAAACGCTGACATCTGTGCGGTAAGTTTGCTTTTAACTACTGTAGCATGCTCTAAGATGATTTAACGAAATAACATAGTATGCATTAAACAGATGTTTTAGTTATTACACTGCAAGATTTAAACAAGTTTAAATAAAAGTGCAACGGCTATAAGTAATGACACAGGACAAGTATAGGCAATTAATATACATTTTGTGCAACCATGCTGGGAGGTTAACATAAGAGCAGTAAGAGTGGCGTGTGAATGTGTGTGTTCGAACTGCGACGTCTTGTTTGAACGATAATTATTTTGATTGGGCACGTATATAATTTACATGATTTTGACAACTTAACCAGTCCTTTAGACTGATATATCTGTTGAAGGTTGCGGTGTGCACGTGAGGAAATAGGTGTGAGGAAAGCTTTTATAGAATATTCTCGCGGCTGTTCAAGCTATGCTCCCACAATGAATAAAGATATCACCCTAATGAAAAACAAAAATCAAAACAGGCTGTATAATAAATAACAACAACATTGCGAAACTTTAATAGTCTATACACAAATGACAGAGAGTTCTCTTGAAGAATATCATACTGGTTGTCGCATGATTCTAGAAAAGTATTCGAATTTTCATCCGAATTGTAAGCAATCTTGAATCAATCTTGGCAATCTTGCATTGGACCCAAATGTTTGCCAAGGTCGTATATTTTCTTCAGACCGTACACTGCTATGAAAAGTTAAGATAGAAAAAGCCTCTAATTTCCATGCTAAATGTTCTTCTAAAATGTTTTTAAAAATCTGCATTTTATATCATGGGAGACACTTCCCAGTCAACAAATTTTCTTTGGCCCAGATCTGGCAAAATCAAAAGCTAAGATGTGGCCCAGATCAGTTAGTGTTCCCCGGCCCAGAACTGGCCCACATCCTTTTAGCCAGAACTGAACCAAAGTAGTGCCACAACTCAAGCTTGAGCCAAGTAATACATTTTTATGTGGCCCAGACATAGGCCTTGTATTCAAGATTAGTAAGGCTGAGTTCTGTTATGCCCTTATGTGGCACACATGTGGCTGACAACATATTTTAACTGAGTAAATCACACAACAAGTATTAAAATCAAATAGTTTACTTTAATCAATGCAAATTACATTCAGATAAAACAAATATCGAACAAAATGTGGACAAATAAAGAGTTAGAAAACATTTTAACGTGTGTGTATAATATGTGTATGTGTGTGTGTGTGTGTGTGTGTGTGTGTATGTATATATGTGTGTATATACACACATACACACACACACATTTTAACAACATACAACAAACAGAAAATTACAAAATAGAAAAAATAGAAATAATGGTTTTATATATATATATATATATATATATATATATATATATATATATATATATATATATATATATATATATATATATATATATTTGATGGAAAGATGATATAATGCATACATAAATACATATTAAATGTACATAAGAAAAAAAAAATAGTGTATATATATATGTATATATATGTATACATATATATGTATATATATATATATATATATATATATATATATATATATATATATATATATATATATATATATATGTATGTATATATATATATATATATGTATGTATATATATATATATATATGTATGTATATATATATATATATATATATATATATATGTATGTATATATATATATATATATATATATATATATATATGTATATATATATATATATATATATATATATATATATGTATATATATATATATGTATATATATATATATGTATATATATATATATATATATATATATATAATATAGTTGGGCATAGATAATTTTTTTAATCTGGATTAATTCAAAAATTAATCTAGATTAAAATGGCTCATTTGAATTCTGCCGAAGGCATTCAGAATATGTGTGCTACCCAAATAATAAGTCTTTGAGAACGGGTTTCTCGAGCCAGGCGGCGCATTAGGCCAGGAGCTCATCTCCTATTTCCAAAATGCATCACAAACTGCTTGAGAAACTGTTCTATTATGATAATTGGTGATGAAAATAAATGATGTTCAATAAGATGTACTTGTGTTTACTAATTGTTTATTTAGTTAAACATAAATGTTGAACTGTAGGCCTACATAAGCTCCAAACAGCGATTTCATACTTGCTTTTGATGTACATACAGAAATGCTGCTTCTCAATGGCAAGTTCACAGAGCCCTGATGGTGTGTCAAACATTGAGTATGTTTACATGGGCAACAATACTTTTATACGTACTTATTAAGAGTCTACCATGTAAACAGCGATTTTTGATTACCTTAGTGGCATTACTGAAGTAAACACTGCAATCAAACTGATACCGTCATGTAGGACTTTTCGTCATATTTTCCGACAAGATCCAAGACACAGGCGGCTGTCATTCATGGACCACACACAAAACACACACAAAACACGCACATACACGCACACACACACCGCGAAATGCAGAAGTTTTTTTCTTTACGTTTGGCGAGCGTTATTACATTCTATACTTGACCTTTTCTTAAGTATACTTCTTTTTCCAAAGAGTGCATTTACTGACTTATCAAGATCAGTCTTGTACAGCCAGGGGGAGTATTGCGGCTCTAACTGCCAAATTCAGTCAAAGCTAGGGATACTCAGATCAGGATATTTGCAGCTGATACCGAGGACCGATTGCTTGTCATGGTTATCTGCTGATACTGAGCACCGAATCTAATGCTTCAAGCTTTATAATGCATTGAGCACATTTTCCCTCAAGGTATGAACCTTAAGAGAAGAGCTAGCCTTACCTAAGAGAATAAATCAAGGATGCTGCATATAATCCCTTAAACACGTCTCTTAAAACCATTTAGTTGTGAACGTGTCATGGCCAGAAGCTGCTTTACTGAAATTATTCATCCATTCATTTTACTCTGGCTTAGTCCCTTATTTATCAGGGGTCACCACAGCGGAATGAACTGCCACAGAAAATAATATAACACAGATATAAAAATGAAACACAGTTATATAAAAATTACAAACAATGCAATTTGGAAACACTGCAAATGAGGAAAGAAGAATTCAAAATGTCTCAATCAAGAACAAGTCTGAAGCGTATGTTTGATGCGTAAGAATTAAAATGCACACCTATAAATATAATGCCTCTATACAAAAAAGGAAACAGGCCTATAAACTACTGTTTATAGCAATGAGTGTATTACAAGAATTTATATTACTAAATATTCATGTTAAAAAAATAAAGTTTTATTTATCTAATAATTCCAGCCAGCTTTTAGTGAATTTGTCAAAACAGAACTTTCAGTTGTTATATATAAAAAGGCCAAAAAACATGCAAGACCATTAAAAAAATTTGCTGGTCTCCAACTATTGACAGCAGATCCCTCAATGAGAGAAAGGGGTGGATTTGCACTCGTGATATCTTTACTACTCTATTCATGTAACCAAAGAAATGTAATGCTTAGACCATCACTGTCCCTCTCGCGATCTGTTTTCTTACTCATTTACTCTAGTCGCCATGATTTCTTAGTATTTTAACTCAATTTTGAGGATCACGGGGCCGATATAAATTTGCGGGAGACTCGCGGAGCTTCCGGGAGAGGTCAGGATGGATGAGACGCTAGATAGGGGTGAACACGTCACAGCAGCTCAAAACACTGGAAATACAATGGTTGCACTTGCAACAAAGAGAGCATCATTCATTCCTAATATAATGGTAGGGGAAACACTGGTAAACATTCAGGATGCGTGCGCAGCGAGGTTGCTGAAAAAAAAAACTGGGAGCACTAGCATTTACAGCGAGGGAATGACATCCGATGCGGTACAGAGTTTGTTGTTGTCTTAGAATAAGTTTTATTGATTACATAATATATATATATTATTTACATATTGCTTTCAGAATATTATAACAGCTTGTAAAGACATGTGAAACTTATCACATGAGCTTATGTTTCTGGTCTGCCACATTCACATGCATATGAATGTAAGTCTATGGGGTGAAAAGTTCAGTGTGACCGCAGCTTAAGTGTGTTAAAGCAGGGTTGTAATTAAACTATGCAGGAACTGAATTTGACACCCCTGCTCTATAATCAATTGGCCAGAATTTTTTGAACATAATGGACAATATACATAATGGCTGTAATTTTCTCTCATCAAAGCAAAGCAGACATTAAATTACAAAGTTATTTGACACTATTGTATTATGCTAAAGAGTGAAACACATATACTCAGAGATTGCGATTACCTCTCATATCTGTTTTTATTGTTCATTCTTTGTCAAACTCATCCTCCGATCTATCTCATCTTCATAAAGTATTATGAATGTCTGTTAAAAAATTATTCTTTTGGCATTCTTTTGGCAGTTAAGGGAAAATATCCCCTCACAATGCCCCATTTTAATATAAAAGTCATATTGAAAGCATTTACTCTATGTGGTTAATTAATTACTTCCTGATTATTTAAAATTGTCCTTTGCATTTCACTGTAACAATATATTGATACAACATCCTGATTTAATACTATTTCTGTACTAATACTCCAATTTAATAATTCACTGAAATGCACAAAGAATCTTCAGTTCATTTACCAAGTCTTCACAGAAGTGCCTTAAAATGAAATTATTTACATTTTTTTAGTACTTCTATTCATTATTACTGTACTGGGATATTTCCAGGTAAATACTGATTTTTAGAATTGACTTTAAAATATATCATGCAGTGGTCTATTTGATTAAATATTCTATTTTAATTACATTTTTAATTAAACCAATATTACTGCCATCAATCTTAATACCAAAATTAAAACTTTGATTTTATTTATATTATTTATAAATGACTGTCATTACAGGCCATAAAAAACATCTAGTTTTGTCATACAGATACATGCAAGACATGATTTAAAACTGTAAAGTGTTTACAGCTGAGGCAAAGGTGCCTTTCTAAACAAATGCAATTGTATACTGGTGTGTAATGCATCTTTGTGTTTAATGCTGCCATTTCAAATGATTTAACATTCTAATTTTATCATTTAATGATTGATGACTGGTCAACAAATTTTATTAAAATTGAATTAGCACTGTTATATCCGACTATGTCATATAGCCCATAAGCACTCTCACATTTTTTTAACATTATGGGAGTAAAATTTACTTGTGATTTACATGTGATTTCAACAACCAGATGCATTTAGACCTGTTCAGCTTTGGAGTCCATTTACACCTGCCCATATACTACCCTGCTGAGTTTATTTACAATCCTGATAAAACACACCTGCCTTCTAATTTCTAGTGATCCTGAAGACGTTAGGCTCATTTGAGATGGCCAAAATATGCGCAGAATCGATCACCGGTGATCACCGCAAGATGTGTGCCGGTTAGAAATGTGTCCGAGTTCGCCTCGCTCTGATGTCACACTGACGTGCGCCAAAAAACCCTTGCGACGGCTAGGCGGGTACCTCGGATTGAGCAGTCGGCAGCAGTTGATCTCCAAAGACTGCGCTCATCAAAAGCATGATGGGAAATGACTGGCTGATGACATAGCTGAATACTTTATTGGATGAAACTGACAAACTACACTTTATTCTCTATCTTGTTTTTACAAACGTTTATACCTGGCTTTGTTAAATACATTTTTTGTATATTCGTTGATGATTAAAAAAAGTCATAAAGAGCATTACATATGGTTATTTATTTGGATTTACACGCAAACAAAAACAAAACACATCTCTGTAAAAACATAACATGACCTATCTAATATAACTAAATGTTACTAATAAATCATTAGGATGTGCATGTGTTATATTTTATTTCTCTTAGTTTAAAGTCCTGTTTGTTGTCATTTTCACTTTTTTGTATGTTTGTGTGAATTTTGTATTGTAATTCTTATGCAACATTATTCCATGAAAGTCAAAATACATACATATATGCATACATACATACATACAAAGGTAATCAGACTGCGTTGTCATTATGCCTCATCTTTGTGTGGTTTCATATGAGAAGTGAAAGAGGTGTAGTAAACAAAACGCACACACACACATGTATTTGAAGTCAAAAGTCATGTTTAATAGACCAAGGACAGTATTTCCTACAGTCTAATAGTTTTTATTCTGGAGAAAGTCTTAGGCTGTTTATTTCAGTCTGGCAGGAGTAAAAACTAATTATATAGGCCTAATAAACATGTCAAAATATGTTTATTTGACAAAAATAGAAAAGAAGCAGTCAGATTGCTCAGCCTTCTCCTGGGCAATGCAGGACTGGTCAAGAAGAGAAAAAGATCCTCCATGGCAAAAACATGAATGATAAGAACGGAACAGATCTCAGGCTGGCAAGCAAATGGTTAGGCTTCCAAAGTCATTCAAACACAGACTGTGGGCAGATCGGAGGTGAGCCGATGCACTGTTGGATATACATGGAACACAGAGTGAGATGAGGCGTGACGAAACAAGTGCGCACGAATAGACAGGAACAAGAGGGACAGAGATAGCACAGAAAAAAACATGACAAAAGGTGAGGTGAGGGACTGGCGAGAGCGAAGTCAGTCATCAACGAGCGAGCGGTCCAGGATGTCTCAGGACGGTACCCAGCTCCTCCTCTCAGGACCATAACCCTCCCAGTCGACCAGAAATTGTTGACCGCAAACGTGGTGCCTAACATCAAGCAATTTCTTGTCTCTATAAATAGGAGACCTATCAACAAGAATAGGGGGAGAAGGGGTGGAAGAGAAACGAATGGAGGAGCGGAAAATCGGTTTGATACAAGATACATGAAAAACCGGGCGGATACAGTAAATAGGATGGTAACTTAAGTCGGACATCGCTCGCTGATGTTCCACGGTGGAGCAAATTGGTGTTTCCCCTCGCCGAGTCCATGTTTGGTTTGATAATTCTGTCACAATTCAAAAGGAGACCCAGACTCAAGAGAACAATTAACACAGGGTTTATTTGACAAAAATAGAAAAGAAGCAGTCAGATTGCTCAGCCTTCTCCTGGGCAATGCAGGACTGGTCAAAAAGAGAAAAAGATCCTCCATGGCAAAAACATGAATGATAAGAGCGGAACAGATCTCAGGCTGGCAAGCAAATGGTTAGGCTTCCAAAGTCACTCAAACACAGACTGTGGGCAGATCGGAGGTGAGCCGATACACTGTTGGATATACATGGAACACAGAGTGAGATGAGGCGTGACGAAACAAGTGCGCACGAATAGACAGGAACAAGAGGGACAGAGATAGCACAGAAAAAAACATGACAAAAGGTGAGGTGAGGGACTGGCGAGAGCGAAGTCAGTCATCAACGAGCGAGCGGTCCAGGATGTCTCAGGACGGTACCCAGCTCCTCCTCTCAGGACCATAACCCTCCCAGTCGACCAGAAGTTGTTGACCGCAAACGTGGTGCCTAACATCAAGCAATTTCTTGTCTCTATAAATGGGAGACTTATCAACAAGAATAGGGGGAGAAGGGGTGGAAGAGAAACGAATGGAGGAGCGGAAAATCGGTTTGATACAAGATACATGAAAAACCGGGCGGATACAGTAAATAGGATGGTAACTTAAGTCGGACATCGCTCGCTGATGTTCCACGGTGGAGTGAATTGGTGTTTCCCTCGCCGAGTCCATGTTTGGTTTGATAATTCTGTCACAATTCAAAAGGAGACCCAGACTCAAGAGAACAATTAACACAGGGTTTATTTGACAAAAGTAGAAAAGAAGCAGTCAGATTGCTCAGCCTTCTTCTGGGCGATGCAGGACGGGTCAAAAAGAGAAAAAGATCCTCTGCGGCAAAAACATGAATAATAAGAATGGAACAGACCTCAGGCTGGTGAGCAAATGGTTAGGCTTCCAAAGTCTCTCAAACCGGACTGTGGGCAGAGCAGAGGTGAGCCAATGCATAGTTGGATACACACAGAACACAGGGTGAGATGAGGCGTGACGAAACGAGACACAACAGTCATCCACAGGAAAAGACAAACTGGTGATCCTCAAACAGGTAAGACATGAGAGTTGTGTAGCTTTCTGACACAAAACTATTATCATGCACAGAACGAGGGAAAAGGGGAGACTAAATAGCCAACTATCAGAGAAGAGAGAGAACAGGTGAGTGATGGGAACGAGACAATTAGAGAATTGATAGCAGGTGTGAACTTTGCAGCACAATGGCCCCCCCAGGAACAAAGTTGCCCATCCCTTCTGTTGTCTTTTGTTCTTAAGGAAAGTTATTGCTGAGTTGAATTTCTGGATCTTGTTTGTTTGCTTCAGTTAAAGTTGGTCTTCCTCTTCATTCTGTGACAGAAGACCTGACTGATCACAAACATGGCCCAAGTAATCACTAAAATTCATCTACTGACCTGTTTGCCAAATTGGTATTGTAGCTTAATCAGTTACTGCAAATAAAGGCCACAACTCTTTCAACATCTGCCTCTGCCAGTCCCATTGTCAGGCAGTCTTTGGATTCATCCAATTCACCTGGACTAACGCACACCTGTTTACAATCCACTGATTACAAATCACCAACACACAAACACACACACACACGCACACACACACACTATAAGAGCACCTTAGTCCATTGCACCAGTGTCGGTCCTGATACTCACACCCTGAACATCACCTGAACCCATATCCAACGTTTCACCTGTTCCAGCGTTTTACCTGCTCCAGCATTTATCCTGCTCCAGTGTCTCTGTGTTTCCTCCTGGCTCCTCATACTCCTGAATTCAATACATGTGTGTGTCTTGTGTCTGCACCAGATTTCCCCATCTCTTCCATTAACTCTCATCCAACAGTTAAGACTTTGGATACATTATTGTTTTCAATAAACTGCTTTGATTTCTTCGTCTCGTGTCAAGTCCTCAGCGAAGACAGAATTAGAGATGTATTCCGGACACACGACACCCTCACCCATGGACACCCTCATGTCCATGGGTGAGGGTGTTGTGTGTCCGGAATACATCTCTAATTCTGTCTTCACTTCACTCCTTCCCACACTACAACCCCCAGCGACTGCCTCTGCTTCAGTAAGTCCCATGACCTTACCTCATAATTACTCTGATGGAGCAGTTGAGTGAAGTGGTTTTCTGTTACAAGTGAATTTGTATATTGAGATGCATTCTGGTCAATTTCATACTGAGCGGTCCAAAGTAGCCTTCCTGATTTCATTGCTAACTGGAAAAGCTCTCCTGTGGGCTAAGGCAATATGGAACACCAATAGTACACTAATCAACTCATGTTTGCTGTTCACTAATCATTTTACTGAAGTTTTCAATGTAGCAACAGGAGCACTTTCTTCCTCAGATCAGCTGTTTAACATCCGTTAAGGAACTTCTACAATGTCCGACTACAATCTACAGTTTCAAACCCTGGCAGCGGCTAGCAGGTGGAATGAAACAGCACTAATGTGCGCTTTCAGACAGGGTTTAAATCCTCCTCTTCGATCTGTATTGGCCATCTACGATGACACTATTAGTATTGAGAATCTCCTCCAAGGAGCAAACCGCATAGCTCAACGCTTAGCCGCTTGCCACACTCCTGAAACCGCTCACCGCTCTGGTAATTTAATTCACAATCCTGTCTGGAACAACTTCAACTGCCTCGTCTACGTCAACATCAACAATACTTAGAGTAAAGGTACAATATCGCTCCCCTGTGGTCACCCTTCAGATCGGTTGTCTTCATCAAGAGTAGTTGAGTTTTTTGGTACTGGAGGAATCCACCGTCGATATCATCCTGGGACGCCCCTGGTTAGCTCATCATTCTCCAGAAATCAGGAACAAAGTACAGGAACAAAGTAAATTTTTACGGTGGAGTAAAAACTGTATTGAGAATTGCATTGTACCCGTGAAGCCCGCTGTCTCCATGTCTATGTGTCTCCCCGTAGTGGCTACCAGCATCGAAAGACCTGCAGCTCAATGGCCACAGAAAGTCCCACCTGATTACTTGGCGTTTCAGGAAGTTTTCAGTAAGCAGAAACTACCACCCCATCGGCCATGGGACTGTGCAATCAACCTGCTGCCTGGCGCTAAACTCCCCAAAGGAAAGATCTATCCCCTGTCCATCACAGAGCGCAAGGAGATGCTCCAACAGGGATTTATTCGACCGTCCACCTCACTGGCAACTTCAAGCTTTTTCTTTGAGGGTAAGAAGGATGGACGTCTACGTCCCTGTATCAATTACCGTGCTGTAAACTCCCACATCATTCCCCAGCCGTAACCACTTCCCCTGGTCCCAGCAGCTCTGGAGTAACTCTGTGGAGCTCGCATTTTCAGTAAATTAGATCTGAGGAGTGCTTCTAACTTGGTCTGTATCTGGGTAGGGGACAAATGGAAGATGGCTTTTATCACTCTGACAAGCCACTATGACTACTGGGTGATGCCCTACGGCCTTTCCATCTCACCAGCTGTCTTTCAAACTTTTATGAATGAAGTACTTTCTTCACCGCTTTGTGATTTACATAGATATACTCATATACTCCAAGAATCTAACTGAACATCGCCAACATGTCACCCAAGTTCTTCAGTGTCCCAGACAGCACCAACTGTTCCTGAAGATAGAAAAAATTTGAGTTTCACCGACCATCTGTGCAGATCCTCGGATACATTATCTCCTTAGGGCATTCAGATGGACCAGGGGAAAGTACAAGCCATCCGTGAGTGGGAACAACCCAGTACAGTTAAAGAACTCCAATGTTTCCTAAGCTTTGCTAACTTCCACCAACAATTCATCAAAGGAGACAGTTCCATAACTTCGCCTCCCTCCCTTCTTCTCAACAAACCCAAGTGTCTGGTCTGGGACATGTTGGCCCCTTAGTTTAGCCCCTCTCCTGAAACACTGTGGAAGTGGACACTTCCACCACCGGAGTAGGGGCTGTTCTCTCTTTGCTGTCCGGTGAGCCTCCATGCCTCCATCCTTGCACTTAATTCTCTAAGAAGTTGTTCCCGGCAGAGAAGAATTATGACATCCAGAACAGAGAGATTCTTGTCATCAAGCTCGCTCTAGAGGAGTGGTGGCACTCGCTGGAGGGCATGGAGCATCTGTTTATCACTGACCATAAGAACTTGCAGTACCTCAGAGAAGCCAAGAGGCTAAATCCCCATCAGGCCAGATGGGCCCTGTTCTTTACCAGATTTCACTACTCTATCACATATCGACCTGATACCAAGAATGGCAAGGCTGATGCCCACTCCCATCTGTACACTCCAGATAGCCCCTCCTAACCTGAACACATCATCCCTCCAGCCCTCATTGTCAGTCCCATATGATGGACGTTGGAAGTGGATATATGTGCTGCCACCCTCAATGAGCCTGCTCCGATGGGTTGCCCAGAAGGTAAAATCTTTGTACCATGTTCCCTGCAGAAAAACTTTGACAGTTTGACACATCAACTACAGCAGGAGGACCCTCTCGCTCCTCCAAACCCGTTACTGGTGGCCCATTATGACAGAGGATGTCAACAGGTACGTCTGAGGTTGCTCAGTCTGTGCCATGTCTAACACCCCTCGTCATCTGCCCTCAGGGAAACTTCCAGTCCCATGGAGACCCTGGTTCAATATCAGAGTTGACTTTGTAACTGATCTACCCAATTCTGAAAGTAACACATGTATCCTGGTTGTAGTAGATTGTTTTTCCAAAGCCTGCAGATTAATTCCCCTCAAAGGTTTACCCACTGCTTTTGAAACAGCTGAAATGTTATTCCTTCATATCTTCAGAAACTTTGGCATCCCAGAGGAAATTGTGTTGGACCGGGGTCCCCATTTTATATCTCATGTCTGGAGAGCCTTCTTCAAATTACTGGGTGCTGCAGTTTGTCTCTCCTCAAGCTATCACCCCCAGATGAATGGCTAGACTGAGTGAAAGATCCAGGACCTCGGATGCTACCTTCGGTCATACTGCCAGGACGATCAATAAGGTATGATCCTGGGTGCCCAGAACAGATGTCCTGCATCCATCTCTTCTAGCCGAATTCCATCAAGCCCACCCAGACCGGCCGGCCCCTAGAAGAAGTCGTGGAAGACCCCAGCGCTGGTTAATGGTGTCAGGAGCTGCCCCTGGAGGAGGGGGTAATGTTAGGCAGTTGCTGAATTCACCCGATTCACCTGGACTCACGCACACTTGTTCACAATCCCCTCATTACTAATCACCAGCACCTGCGCACACACACACACACACACTATAAGAGCACCTTAGTCCATTGTACCAGTGTCGGTCCTGATACTCACACCAAACACTGTAAAAGACTGCACACAGACTGCAGGTTCAGCACAACTTGCTGGCCTCACTAACACCACTTCCAACAACAACCTAGTTTTCCCATGTGATCTCCTTTCGAGGTAATAATGCTTCCTGCTTCGCTATTGTTCGGACGTCTTTGCCTACTGCTCCGCTCTCTGCTCTCTTGCTTTTATATCTTAAACCCTAATTTTAACTTGAGCCTATCAGCACAGTGCTCAAACAGCTTGAAGATCAGCATCGATTCTACAAACTTTCTGGAATATAGCTTTACTAACAAGAGGGGAATTATCGTCTAAACAATCCTCCCGCTACCAGCTATCAGCTGCTCACATTCCTGAGACGGGAAAACACGGCTGTGAAAATGCCTCTGGATCGGATTAATTCAGATTCTCACTGCTGTACAAACTGCCACAAACTTCTACAAAAGATTGCAGTTCTTGAAACAAAGTTACTTGCGATCCAACCAGAACTGCAGCGTCATTGTGGACGCTCACGGCAAATAGCCGGTGAGTCCCATAAATCTATTCCTACCACTATTTCGAGCACAGAAAAACAGAATAAAACTGTTGAAAATGAGCATTGGCATAAACAAGGTGCGAGACCAAAGGGTACTCGTGAGGTCAGATCATATGCTGCCGCATTAGCGTCCTCTACCCCAAATACAGCTCGGACTCAAATACAGCTTGAGAACAGATATGAAGTATTGAGTAATATGGGTGAAGAATCCCCAAATGCAGCCAGACAGAGATCGCATGACTCAGCAGCTAACTCTGCATGGAACAGAGGCTCAAGGCCGACTAGACAGCGGCATTCTGCTCCGATCGCACCTGAGATAAGAACACTAGTTGTAGGAGACTCAATAATCAGGAATTTTAGGAGCAAATCTACAATGACATACTGCTTCCCTCATGCAACAGTTTCTGATGTAAACAAAGATTTCTGTGAGCTTTTGGAAACAGTTGAAAGAGTTAAAAGTGAGCCGTTCATCAGTGGACCACTCCCTGCAAGAGGGACAAATATGTTTTCACGGCTTCTTAATCTAAATGTATGGCTGCAGAAAGCATGTAACAGGAAAGGACTGAATTTTATTGACAACTTCAATCTCTTCTGGAACCAAAGACAACTGTTGACATCAGACGGCCTTCACCCAAACAAACTTGGTGCAAAGGTGCTAAAGGACAATATATTTTTTCTCCCTCCATCATCCATTGGCTGTGTGTGCCACTGACCTCAATCCAAATGGCACATACACACATAGCATCTGTCCAGATGACCACAGGACCTCAAATCAGCTCCCGAGTGGACTTGGGGCTGACGCATCACCCAAGGACAGTGATAACGCTACGCAGCCAAAACACCCACTGTTGATAGAGACACTATCGCTGGCCCTCTGCTCAACACAGACAGACTGTGACGCATCAGAACAGCATCATGTCTCGTCACTAAAAAATGATCCTCAGGAAAACACCCAGGAAAACATATTTTAGCACCCAGAATCTCCAGAGCCACAGCCTCTGTCACCAGATACGTTCTCATTATCACCTTGCTCGCCTCTCTTGGGTTTCTCAAAAAAGATGGAGGAACTGGTGCATGCTGGAACTAAACTTTCAAACTCTATTGCCGCAAGCCCCCAGTTACCAACCAAAAAGCGGCCTGCTCCACAACCACCTCTGAGCCCACCTGGAAGAGCCCTCTGACATTTGCCCCACCGCCAGGGCCCAAACAACAACGCACCATCTTCAGCTGGTGAACAAAACTGCTCTCCATGATGTGTCTCGGGTGCCTGCTTAGATGTCAGTGTCTTTATCAGATGTTTACAGAACAAGCAGGAACCCAGTGTGCCTGTAGCTTTCTCTACACATATATGTGTTGTATTACGTGACAGAAAACCGAAGACTTTTTCAGGCCGTATAGCAAATCAATCAAATCTTGTGTCTATTAAATATAAATCTGAGACTACTGTAGCAAAAACAGCTAAAACTGTTAAGTTAGCACTTTTAAACATCCGATCACTTAACAATAAGTCACTTTTAGTCAATGATTTTATCAGCTCAAGTTGCCTTGATTTTATGCTTTTAAATGAAACTTGGCTAGATGACAGCTGTAGTGCAGCAGTTCTGAATGAAACAGCTCCTTTAAACTTTGACTTTTTGAGTGTTTGCAGAGCCAATAGGAGAGGTGGAGGCATCGCTGCCCTGTTTAAAGATGTCTATGAGTGTAAACAAGTGTCATTTGGTGACTTATTGTCTTTTAAATATCTGAGTATAGCACTAAAAGGTGCTCCACGTATCTTACTGATCATTACTGATCACAGATCTGTCTCTGTCAGAAAGAGATGCATAAATGAGAACACTAATGAGCAGTTTATGAAGGCCATATCGCTAGCACCAAGTATATCTGCAGACTCTGTTGATTCTCTCCTTGATTTGTTTAACTCTAGAGTTAAGAATGTCATAGATGACATTGCTCCTGTTAAAGCCAAGAATATAACTAGCAGGCAAAGGGGATCTTGGACTAGGTCCCCAAGAATACAAATGGCGAAAAGACAGTGCAGAAAAGCTGAGCGTATGTGGAGAAAGACGAAACTAGTAGTCCATTATAATATCTATAAAGACAGTCTTCGTGCTTTTAATATGGAACTAAAAACTGCTAGGCAGACTTTCTTTTCAAGCCTTATAAACAGCAACGTAAACAATGCTCGTAAACTCTTTGCAACGATAGAAAAACTCACAACCCCCCCCAGTCGGATTCCCAGTGAGCTACTCTCTGAAAGCAAATGTAATGAGTTTGCTCATTTCTTTACTGACAAGATCAATAATATCAGAAAGGCAATCAGCTCATCCAATCAGCCAAGTTGTGTCGAAGTCAGACTAGCTCAACCACTACTTAAGAAATCGGACATTATGTCCGATTTCATGGCAATTAATGGCAAAATCTTAGAAGAGATTGTGCAAATTATGAAAACATCAACCTGCAGTCTTGACACGCTCCCTACATCTTTAAAACGGTGTTTACCTGCTTAGAAATGGATCTTCTAAAAGTGGTAAATGCTTCACTTCTCTCAGGGATTTTCCTAACTCACTTAAAACTGCAGTTGTTAAACCCCTCTTGAAGAAGAGCAACCTGGATAACACCATATTGAGCAATTACAGGCCCATCTCAAATCTCCCTTTCATTGGCAAAATCATTGAAAAAGCTGTTTTTAACCAGGTTAACAAGTTCTTAAACTTTAAGGGGTGTTTGGACAATTTTCAATCTGGTTTCAGACCACATCACAGTACAGAGAGCGCCCTTATAAAGATAATCAATGACATCCGCCTAAACACAGATTCAGGCAAACTAACAGTGCTGGTACTGCTCGATCTCAGTGCCGCATTTGACACTGTCGATCACAGCATACTTCTGGATAGGCTGGAAAACTGGGTTGGGCTGTCTGGGACGGTCCTCAAATGGTTCAGATCTTACCTTGAAGGAAGAGGTTACTATGTCAGTATAGGTGACCATAGGTCGAGGTGGACACCCATGACATGTGGAGTCCCACAAGGCTCGATTCTGGCACCACTCCTGTTCAACCTTTATATGCTCCCTCTGAGCCAAATAATGAGAAAAAACCAAATCTACCACAGCTATGCTGATGACACTCAGATCTACCTAGCCTTACTGCCTAATGACTACAGCCCCATTGACACCCTCTGCCAATGCATTGATGAAATTAACAATTGGATGTGCCAAAACTTTCTTCAGTTAAACAAAGAGAAAACTGAAGTGATTGCGTTTGGGAACAGAGATGAGGTTCTCAAGGTGAATGCGTACCTTGGCTCTAAGGGTCAAACAACAAAAAATAAGGTCAAGAATCTTGGTGTGACTCTGGAGTCAGATCTGAGTTTTAATAGTCATATCAAAGCAGTTAGTAAATCAGCATACTATCATCTCAAAAACATTGCAAGAATTAGATGCTTTGTTTCCAGTGAAGACTTAGAGAAACTTGTTCATGCTTTTATCAGCAGCAGGGTGGATTACTGTAATGGCCTCCTCACTGGCCTTCCCAAAAAGACAGTCAGACAGTTGCAGCTCATCCAGAACGCTGCGGCCAGAATTCTGACCAGAACCAGGAAATCAGAGCACATCACACCTGTCCTCAGGTCTTTACACTGGCTCCCAGTTACATTCAGAATAGATTTTAAAGTATTATTACTGGTCTATAAATCACTAAATGGCCTAGGACCTCAATACATTATAGATATGCTCACTGAATACAAACCTAACAGATCACTCAGATCTTTAGGATCAAATAGATTAGAAATCCCAAGAGTTCAGTCAAAGCAGGGTGAATCGGCTTTCAGCTACTACGCCCCTCGCTGCTGAAATCAGCTTCTAGAAATTATCAGATGTGCTCCAACATTAGGCACGTTCAAATCAAGACTGAAAACACATCTGTTTAGCTGTGCCTTTACTAAATGAGCACTGTGCTACGTCCGACAGATGTACTATGTTTTTCTCTTCTTTTTAATTCTTTTATAACACATTTTATCAGCTTTTATTTTTATTTTTACCATTTCTATTATTTGTTTTTATTTCTCTTATACTTGTTTCTTTTATTCCTGTTTATGTAAAGCACTTTGAATTGCCACTGGGTATGAAATGTGCTATATAAATAAACTTGCCTTGCCTTGCCTAATAACCAGTCTCAGCCCTGCTTAGCCCTGCTTGAACAACCAGTCTTGGGCTGCAGGGTGATATCACCGACAACAACTTGCTTTTTTGAGCAATTTGCCACTGTCAGATCAAAAGGTTATTACGCCATTATCTACGTCATCAAGAATTTTTGCTGCACTCTGCCAGAGATTCTGCAACAAAATAATGAATAAAAAGAGAGCAGGGGTACGAGAAAAGGCTGCAGTAAAATAATCAACAAAAAAGGGGGGCTGCTATAAGTACAGTGTATTCTGTAGTGTTCAGTACAGTCAGCCTAGCACAGCAACCGTATTTTAACCCAGTGACATGACAAGACCAAAAAACACAGACTGGCCAACCGGGAATCCCAATTAGCCAATTTGTGCCTAGCGTTAACAACTGCCTAGATGTATTTTATCCCCTACATAATATAGAGCAGGGATTGTAACCTAAGAGGTTGTCATCACAGGATGGGTAGACTGGGGATGTACATGGTCAGTAACAATACTTAGGTAGGCTGTAGTGTTTAAACCAATGGTTCTTAATTCTTGTCCTTGTGCTGCACTGCTCTGCAAGTTTTGTGTGTATCTCCTAAAACATCAGACATTTGTTCTAATTTGACTGTAAGTGGAATCAATCGAATATTCCACCATGACTTAAGTTTGAATGGAGTAATATTTAATTCAAATTGCATTTTACTGTGTGAAATGCCTATTTAAAATGTATACATTTAAAGAGGATTGTTGGTGGAGTTGCTCTAAGAGAAATTAACTTAAGCAGTGACATTTGAACTAAACTAAACTAAACTGAAACAGTTTCAATTAAACTAGATCTACACCAGCGTTCTACGCTACTCTTAACCTTGTCTGAATTGCTAGAATGTTCCACAACTTGAAATATTATGCCTTTTTATTATCCATCCCATCATTTATGTTAAAGTGCTTTGACACAATCTACATTGTAAAAAGCTGTACAGGAATAAAGAGTAATTGAATTCACATTTTACACCAGTGAAGTGTTGTGTGTAAAGATACTGCAGGCAGATCCAAAGTGAAGTAAAGGTACCTTTTCACACTCTGTAGAAACTCTGTCAGTCTGAACACAGTTCATGCATGGAGCTCTCTTTTAAAGATTTGGTTATGTGAATCAGATGTTTCCAATAAGAAAGACATGCAAAATATAGAGAGTGGCTGGGCATGAGGACTGAGATTGAGATCCACTGGTCAAAACAATGCTCAGTTAATAGTAAAGTTCATATTGGTTTTTACACCTAGTCACTTCATGCATTGTCTCCGACCGGATGTATATCTGAAAATGGTTCCATTTACACCTGGGAAAATAAGTATTCAACACGTCACAATTTTTTTTCAAAAAACATATTTCCAAAGGTGCTGTTGACTTGAAATTTTCCCGGATGTTGGTAACAAAAAAAGAAATCCATATATGCAAAGAAAACAAATCAAATTAGTTTACGCGTAATATCTAATTAGTTTATGCGTAATAATATGAAATGATGCGGGAAAAAGTATTAAACACATGAAGAAATGGAGGTGTAGAAAGGCAGTGAATGCCCAGAGAGCAGCTGAAACCTTTCAGTAGTTATTCAGTTACATTCTGCCCTTCATTATTGTAAACTATTATTAGCTGCTTCAGTCCAATTTCTACATTATCGGGATGATGACAATGAAACCAGAGTGGACATTTCAGCAAGACAATGATCCAAAACACAGCCAAGGAAACTCAAATGCTTTCAGAAAAAGTCAATAAAGCTGTAGAATGGCACACCTGACTGGAATCCAATATAAAATACAAATCAAAGATCAGAACTGATAGAGACCTACAGGATTTTTACACTCTGTTGACTTCAGTGAATTCATGTGACTTCATTCTCCATATGAGAGTCGTCTTTAATGTGCCATCACCAAAAAGCCTTTATATAAAGTATTAAATACATTTAAGTAGTTCAGTACTTGCTCCTTTTGTCATTAATTTGTTATAACAATTTTTTTTGTTTTGTTTTGTTTTTATTTTAATGTTTACCAAAATCTGGTTCAATTCCATGTCAACAGCTCCTTTAGGAAGATTATTCCCAGGAAAAAAAATATTATGTGTTCAATCCTTATTTTCCCCGCTGTACATTTGGCCACGTAAATGTGTTTCTGCTAAATGGGTGAGATTCTGAAAAGTTTTAGCTTAATTTGTGTGTAACAAAACAAAACAAACATTCCTAATTGTCATGTGGCATTGTGAGTGTTGCAGCGCAGTAAACAGTCCTATAGTTCCAAGAAAATCCCTCTCATATTATACCACCTCTACCAGCTTGATTCATTGAAAAAAGGCAAGATGAATCAATGCTGACCATACCATATGAAAGCTACAGAAAATTTCAAATTTTGGTGAGCCCATGTGAATTATAGCTTCAGCTTCCTGTTTTGGGCTAAAACAAGTGGCACGCAGTTTTGTCTTCTGCTGCTTTAGCTGACCTACTTCAATCATAAACATGTTGCACTGTACCCTTAGATATGTTATTCAGCGTTCTGTGTTGGAATTTTATTTTGTTTGTATGCATGTATGTATGTGTGAGAAATATATAAATAAATAAATAAATTACAGAGTTTGCAATGAAGCACTGAATAGTGTGAAAATAACATGAACACCAAAGTTCTACAGCAGTTGGGCTTAACCATGATCATTGTCTCAAGAAGTGAAGAAATATTTACAATTAAATAATTCCAATAATTACTTTGAACATAAAAAAAACTGTAAATTCAACAGCAATACTAAAACTGTCTTTTATTTCATTACAGCATGTAGGTAAACCATGGTGAAGGAAAGAACCGCTTGGTGGATTTTGGATCCTAAAGACCATCTTTTACACATCAATGTGGGTGGCTTGAGACACACTCTATGCTCAAGCATTCTGAAGAAGTTTCCGGACACACGTCTTGGCCAACTCCTGTGTTGTGACTCTGAGGATGACATTCTACAGCTCTGTGATGACTTTGATGTTCAACGGAAAGAGTTTTACTTTGACCGTAACCCTGGCCTTTTCCCTTATGTCCTGCACTTTTACCAGACTGGCAAGCTGCACATTATGGAAGAGCTATGCATTTTTTCCTTCTCTCAGGAAATTGAATACTGGGGCATAAGTGATTTTTTTCTAGACAGCTGCTGTAGTTACCGCTATCTTGATCGCAAACTGGAGAGACATCATAAAAGCTGGGATGAAGAGAGTGATGTTAGCAGTGTAGATACATCGGTTGATGAAATTTCTGATCTGAACAAAGACATCGAGCACTTCCATGAAATGCGTTTTGGAAACATTCGGAAGTGTCTGTGGCTAACACTGGAAAATCCTGGATATTCAATCCCAAGCAAACTTTTCAGCTTGCTTTCCATTTGTGTGGTGTTGATTTCAATTGCTACCATGTGCATCAATAGCATTCCAGAATACCAGAAATTTGATGAAAACGATAATCTAATTGAAGACCCAACTATGCATGTTTTAGAAGTGTTCTGCATCTGCTGGTTTACCTTTGAAGTAGTAACACGTATGCTTCTTGCTCCAAACCATCGTAAATTCTTCCTGCTACCACTTAATGTGATTGATATAATCTCAGTCATGCCAATTTACATCACAATCTTTTTTGATATGCTCATCGGAAGCGAGTCTGAGCTGGGCAACTTGGGAAAACTGGTCCAGGTGTTGCGGCTAATGAGAATCTTCAGGGTGCTGAAGTTGGCCAGGCATTCAACAGGTTTAAGGTCTCTGGGTGCCACATTACGGGTGAGACTACACTGCCATTGTACAAGTACACAAGCTATATTGCAGTGGTTTTCAATAGTGGACCTCTAGGGAGACCCAGGGTATTATCTTATCTGAAGAAATACCCATGCTTCTCAATTTGCAAACTATCTACCCTAAATTCAAGATTAGAAGGAATGTGATCTGTATGGTTAGTTTATCCGGAAAGTTATCTGTATGTTCTATTAATTGTGGCACAGGGGTTTTCAACTCTGGCCCTCAGAAGTAAAATGTATATTTGTGAGACTTCTGTATCATTAGCTGATATAAGGAAATAATGTGAGGAATTTCAAGGTTAGGTATACAGTAACATCAGTACACCAACAGGAATGGAACTCCAATGCTGTGTGTCATCTGAGACATTTAGATGATATTGCTAGATAGCCAATCATTTTGAACAGTAAGAAAACGAGTCAATGAATGCCTATGAGCAGTTCTCGCAGCTGATGGCACTTACAATCAGTATAAAGTATAAAGCCGTCATCTGTGGGAAGCTCAGCAGACTTTTGCTTCAGAACCCTCATGCTATAAACAACATCTGCCAAGCTGAATCCAGAGAGATCAAGCTTCATGTATCCAGTGGATAATGACACAGACAGCAGCAGTTGAGCTGGGTGATTCTCCTGTCCCTGGATGTTTCACTGGGTACTACCTTCCAGGGTGCAATGGTGGTAGGGCTGGACAGTGGCAGATTTAGGCATGGGCAATATGGGCGATCACCCAGGATGGCAACACCCCATCCCCACTGCAACACTGTCCCCCTAACTCCAACACCCCCCCCCCCCCCCCCCCGGTTCTTCATTTGAGGGAGGGCAGCATGATCATCGTTTGCCTAGAGTGCCAGTTATGCTTGCGACGGTCCTGGGGATGGAGATGTCTTGAGAGGTAAGCCGAGACCCCCTTCCAAGGCATATGGGTTATCTGTGTCTCATGGCCAGATCCCGCACCACGGTATCAGTGCAAGTGCACGAGGATATTTCTTCCCCAGGCTTGAGCATAAACTCCACACGGTGGCCGACAATGCTCTCATGAACCAAGTCGCCCACCCGTGCTATGGAAAAGATGATGGCCACACAGTGGTCATTCGGTAGCTAGGAGTCTTAGGCGGTGAAAGAACAGCCTATCTGTGTTGGCCGCACCCCACTGAGAGCCTCCTTCATGTCGAGCCCCCCTGCAGGAAGTCGACACCCCACTCCAGGGCACCGTTAAGTCTGGTAAAAGAACCACGAAGCAACCCTGAGGCAGGCGATTTCCCCCTGCAGATAAATGCAGCATGCCACACGAGGCAGATAGTATCCAAGAAAAAGCGGTTTCTCCTCTCTCCGTGAGAGCCCAAACTCTGCCCACATGGGACGCGCTGCCTTCAAGCTCACAGCTTTGGTGCACTTTGCCACAGGCTCCGAGGGTGCCAGTGGATGGGTTCCTTTCTCTATCGCCTCTAGCTTCTTCGTGGGAAGAGCTAATCTCTCATTTTCAGCTCTTCCTCAGGACGCTCACTTCCCGTGGTTGAGCACTCCCTATCCCCAAGCTGCCCCACAGTGGGTGTGTCCATGATCACTCTGGTGGTGCCGCCTGTTCTTGCTGTGAGACTGGTTAGTGCTGCCCAGCCTGTTGCAGTGGCTCTTCCAGATGGTCAGACTCGGCTATGTGATTTAATTCACCATACAGCCTCCCAAGCTCACGGGCGTGTATCTCTCTGTAGTCAACACAGCTTCCACCCCTTACTTGCACAAGGAAATTGCAGTCCTCCTTGCAAAGAATGCAATCAAGCCGTGATGGATAGCGGATTTTGCCCACACTTCATCGTACACTTCAACGGTGGGTTATTACCAATTCTATCTGCACTATTACCAATTCTATCTATCTTTGAACCATTATCTCCACGTGATGCCAGTCAAAATGCTCATTGTCTGTGGGATTGGATGCAGCTATGGACCTGAAGAACAGTCACTTCCATGTTGTGTTTTCCCCCATGTGTACCGTTTCTCTGGTGTGCGAGAGGGGGCCGTGGATGGCAGAACAGGGTTCTCCCCTTCAGGCTGTTCCCTGTTTTGGAAGGCTCACGGAAAGTGCCCTATGCCTCTTCAGCTTCCAGGCATCTGTGTTTTTTGCTTTTTTTTTGATTGGCTTATTTTTAGCATGATCTGGAGGGTCAGTCAATTGGGCACGAGGATCTGGTGCTCCGACACCTTTAACTGTTGGGGTTTTGGGTCAACCAGGAACCAAGACTCCAACCAGAAGTGGAGTCTATTGGCTGTGTGGTGCACTTCTCACTGAGAAGAGTACTAAACAGATCCGTGTGATTCTATTCTCCTTCAGCTGCTGGAGTGGGGTCTGTCCCCTCCACACTGAAGGGTTTTGTGTTGCTGCCATCTCTGCTTTGAGGATGCGGGGATGGCACCATGCTGAGAAAGCATCCACTCATTATTTGGTTCCTCTGAGGCATGAGATGCAAGATGGTTAAATCCATGCCATCGCTCTCTCATGCCCTTTTGGAGATCTCTCTGTAGCTTTGTGATCTCTAGTGAGGTCCGTTCAATCCACTTGACTCAGTATCTTTTAATTTTCTGTCCATGTAGACAGCTCTGCTGGTCACGTTGGAATCAGTCAAGAGGTTCAGCTATTTTGAGGCATTTTCAGTCAGCAAATTGTGTTTTTTTGAGACCCCGGCCCAGCTTCTCTTTAGAGCAGGTAGTAAACCTGCAAGCATTGCCCCATTCATTGCTGTGTCTTGTTTGCGCACCGTGCTTATGAGAGCGCACTTAGATCATATGCCTCTAAGCAGCTCTTTTTCTGTTATGATCAGCAGACGGAAATGCCTTATCAAAGCAGAGGTTGGCCCACTGAATAGTGATGCCATCACCCTCACTTATCAGTGCCAGGGCGAGCTGTGTTCCCCGAAGCGCACTCAGTAGGGATTTTTTTTCTCCTCCTGGGCATTTGCAAATGGCGCCTCTATAACAGCCATTTGTAGAGCTGTGGGCTGGGAGACACTTAACCTATTAGTGAGATTTATATATGTATATTTATATTTATATGTATTTATAAATATTTTATCTTCGGGTGGAACCGGTTTCTATGTGTGTACTGGATAATTCCAGTTTGCGAATGGAGGAAACTAAGCTCAGTGTCAAAACACTATGCACAGCCCCCCCTATGCGATCCCATACCCATCACGTGCAGATTAGTTCCCCACGCAGTGCTTGGCAAACTTCTTGAAAGGCCATGGCAAGGCTCAACTGCTGTGGCGCCTTCCAGACACTCCTCCAATTGTGTCAGATGACACACAGCATTGCCCTGCTGGGAAACGGAATGGATACAAATGTAACCCACATTCCCCAAGGGAGGGAACGAAATTGCTTGTGTTCCATCACCACAGCAGTTGTTCCTTAGCTGATAGCTGTATGTTCAGCTTCTTAGATGATAGATGATGGCTTTATACTCAGCTGATTGTAAGTGTCATCAGCTGTGAGAGCTGCTGGGTGCCAACTTATTGGCATTTATTGGCTTGTTTTCTTACTCACCGGATAGTTATCTGATTTTTGAAAAATTTACATTTGGCCACATAAATGTGTCTCTGCTAAATGGATGAGATTCTGAAAAGTTTTTGGTTAAATTTGTGTATATAACGAAAGACAAACATCCCTAACTGTCATGTGGCATTGCGTTGAGTGTTGCAGCACTGTGACCAGGTGTAAACAGCTCTATAGTGTCAAGAACATACAGTCCACAGTAAGACCAATTACCATTGTGTTAACATTTATACAGTACATTCATATAACATGGCTTTTCGCATGTGAAAATGTTAACCTTGGGTCATCCTAAACCCCAGGTAGACGGAGTACTGGCTTATCTGTAATCACATTTCACACTGTTTATACTATACCAGGGGTTAACAAACAGTCTTGGGTATTCATTAAAAGACATTTCACACTGTACATTCCCAAACCCTGGCTTATTTGCATATTGCATAATCTTAGGGCTCATTCACACAGAATGCATCTTTGTGTCTGAAAATGTGCACTCAGGAATGTTTTTTTACATTGTAGAGCACGAGGGTATATAAACACAGCCGCTTATGGGTGTGGCACTTCAAGAGACACGATATGCAAGCGTGCACAAATCTCAAGCATGCTCTTATTTAGCCCTCCAGTTTTGTAGTCTTGTAAGTTATATAAAATATTGCCATATATGTATTTAGCTGAGCCTCTTAAGATGAGCAAAGGCAAGAAAACCAATACAAATTTACAAATAAATGCATTTACACATATTCCATTTAATGTTTCCATACTGTTCTCTTATTGACTGCTGTTTACATGACATGTGCTTTCCGTGTTTGACATGACATGAGCCTTGCTGCTTAGTTGTCTTTTGCCAAGTGTACAGCAGAAACACGGAAACGCCACTCATAGCAGGGTTTTATAACCCCAGGTAAAATGCAGTGCTAACACAGCTTTCAAATTACAGGTTTAAACAGGTCTTTACCCGGGGTCAAAAGCAGTGTTTAGAATGCTGATATCCCTGGGTAATCAAAGTGTGAAAAGCATTTAAGAAGTCTGCTTTATACCCCTTTACTTTTGTACCCTCTAATTACATATTGCTAAAATTGGCTTAGATAACGGAAGCCAGACACATTAGGCCAGGCATGCACTGTGTGATTTTTGGTTTGATTTTAAGCCAAATTCTGATGTGTGCAACTCTTTTTTTTTTTTTTTTTTAATCAAATAATACAAATATTACAAACGCAACACTGTGTCCTAATAACACAGAAACATGTAAATACAAGAGCCATTCAGAACCAAAGACTAGTGACCTAACCAACAAAATGGTTAAGTTTATAGTCTAATTAATACATTAAAAATTTCTTTAACTATATTAAAAGTGCATGCTGAGTAACTGTTATAAATTTGGCTTGCACCAAGTCTAACACGGTTTTAACTTTCATTTTCAAAATTAATGTTTGCTAGTTATTGTATATTAAGATCTGAGGTAAACTATATGCTTTCATTATGGCAATAAATGTCATGTGAAATGGTATTCAAACTCACATTGGTGGCATTTAACACTGAATAATGCACATAATCAGTACCTGAGGTGATCTGAGTGAAAAGTTGTTTTGATTTTGGACTGCAATACTTCACATACGTTATATAGTTCACCTTTAAGGCTAATATTGTCCAAAACCTCTAACTCTTTAGAGTAGGATTAATTTTTTACAAGCTATAATTTAAGCACAAATAATAAGTTAATAGTACAAATAATAATTTAATAATAGTCACAAAATTGGAATTGACCATTAAAATCTGCAGTGTAAATGCAGCCTTAGACATGGTGATTCTTTAGGACATAATTTTTGATAGTAAATTAAGATACAGCATCAGTTGAATTCACGCGACTCTGTTGTAAAGGTATAGGTCACCCACAAATTAAATAACATTTGCTAATATTTATTCACCCTCAGGTTATTCAAGATGCAGGTGACTTTCTGCAAAGTATTTTTAGCTAAAAAGCTGGTCAGAACACATCATCTACACATAAAGATCACCATTTATAGCTTTTAGATGCCATCTTTATTCAGTACAACTGACAATAATTGAAAGTTAAGATTTTTGGATATAAATGGCAGTAAAAGATACATCTATGCTGTCTACAAAAATTAATAAGATGAAGGTTTCTCAGGAGAAAAGAAGAGAAGCTGAATTAGGATTCAGATGTACCTTGATGACTACATATTTTGGAATGTGTTACATATTCTACTTTTCAGACAGAGCCTCTAAGATCTAAAAAAAAGTCTGTCACATAACTCTTGCAAAGCGTAGTGTTGGAGGTGATCCGGGAATGTGTTTAAGAACCAATTACATAATGAAAGTCATACATTATTACCTTAAAACAGGGGTGTTCAACCCTGTTCCTGAAGATCTACCTTCCTGCAGATTTCAGTTGCAACCCATATCAAACACACCTGCCTGTAATTATCAAGTGCTGTTCAGGTCTTAATTAACTGGTTAAGGTGTGCTGATCAGAGTTGGGGCTGAACTCTACAGGAAGGTAGATCTCCAGGAAAAGGGTTGAGCACCTCTGCATTAAAACCAGTAAATGGTCCTAAGCATGTTCACAACAGTAGAGGATCAAGAGTTTTTATCTTTTTATACTGGATTCAAGATAAGGACATGTACTGTACCACCCAGTTTGATGAACAATAAAACATTTACATCCTCTCTCTCTGCTGTAGACAAACAGCACAAGCACATGTGCAAGTTTGCACCTATTCATACGTCATTAAATGAGACAGCAGGGCTGTTTCTAGAATATTCTTAACTTAGATTACTATCATTTTTTCCAGAAAAATAGGGGACATTTAAATTCTGACCTAACATTTGTAAAATCAGCAGATGCAATGCAATTTAAGTTAAAAAAAAATCACACAGGTGCAAAATAATGACATCAATATTTTGTAGAGCCAACTTTTGCTGAAAAAACAGCCTGTAGACGTTTTTTATAGCCAAGGATAAATCCCTTTATTCTGGCTGTATGGAAGGAACATTAGCAAGATATTATGGAACATTGTTCCTTGCAAAATTTCAAGATTGCTTTTTCCAAATCAATCCATATATTTTCGATGATGTTCTAGTCTGGAAACTCGGATGGCCATTCTAGAACATTGTAACTGTGTCTGCACATGATTCCTTGGTAGAGCTGGAACTATGCTTTGGTCATTGTCCTGCTGAAACATCCAACTCTGGCATAACGTCAGCCTCTCGACTGATTCCTGAACATTGTTCTTAAGAATCTGCTCATACTGGATGAAATCCATTCGACCTTCAACTCTGACCATGTTTGTGGTACCTGTGCTTGCCACACATCTCCACAATATAATGGAAACTCCACCTAATTTTACAGTGGGAAGCAGGATCTTCTCCTAGAACACTGTGTTCTTTGTATGCCATGCAAAGCGCTTGTGGTTGTGATCAAATATCTTGATCTGAGTTTCATCTGTCCAGAGTATATCATTCCAAAATGATTCAAGCTTGTCCAGATGAGCCTTTGCATACCTCAAATGATTGCTTGTTGGCACAATGCAGAAAAGGCTTTTTCCGTATCACCCTTACATTGAGCTGTTCTTTGTGAAGAGTGCGCTGACAGGAGCTCTTTGAAGGTGGTCTGTAGTTTGTCTGTGAGCATTCTAACCATTCTTTGCCTTTCAGATATAGTTTTTTTTACAGTTTCTGTGGCCTTCCATTTGCTATATTTCTTTTTCTATTGTACTATACTTCTGACTGTGGAGATAAAATCTTCTTTGTGATAGCTTTTTGTATGCTTCGCAAAATTCATGTTGACGAATTATCCTAGTTTTTAGATCATTAGGAAGTTCTTTTGATGTTTCAATGTTGCTACTTTCTGGTTCACAATAAGGAGAAGCTCAACAAGCACTCAGCTATCACACTAGAGTTTGAGCATGCAAAATTCTGTCAATCAGCGCTGCAAAAAGGGGCGGGGATTAAACAAGATGATTAGACATTTAAAAAGCGAGCAATTGGTCTATATTTTAAATTTCTGTCCGGAGAGGTCATGTTTTGATCATTGATTGGTCTCGCGCAGTCAAGTAATGCAATTTCGCAGGTCAGAGTTCACCAAGCTTGAACTTTGCAACGCAGCGAACTGCGAAACTTGTCACACAAGCTTGCGTTTCCGGTCTGCTGCATTCGCATACGTATGAATGGAAGTCTATGGGGAGAAAAGTCCAGTGTGACCGCAGCTTTAGTAGTATTAAGGTTCACATCAATTTTGTGTTAGAATGGTCAGCATTAAGTGACTACAGCTTTCAAAATCCACACAAAAGAGATGGTGGACAAACTTTTAACAGCTTATTTATTTATTTATATATATTTTTTATTTTATTTCACACATCTCAGTACTGCTACCCTACGGATTTCTGTTTGAAAGCCTCAGAGGGGCCCAAACCTTTGCATAAAAAGTATTCATAGCTTGAAGCTTAATTTTGATTAAATGCATTTCCAGTGCAGCAATTCACAAGAAATTCTGACAAGATGTTGGAGAAAATTACAATCCTTAAAACCTTATTTATAATAATGCGAAATAGGAGAATAAAAAAAAGTATTGAACAGACAAATAAAAAGCAATTCACCAATGCTGAGCAAGACAACATCTGATTTCACCAATTAGATCAACCTCCTGTTTGTGCCAATTAGTATCAGCCAGGATATTGCAGATTGCCTTACTCACCTCTATATATACTAATACAAACATCTCATGATGGGTAGAGGCAAAGAGCTGTTCCAAGACCTTTGCAACAAGATTGTAGTGCTGCATAAAAATAGTATCGGTTACAGACAGTTTTTACATGCACCTACTAAATGTTTTTGTAAGCACCATTGGCTCCACCATATACAAGTGGAAAGACAAAAACTTGACCATCACCTTAAAATGCGAAGAAGCTCGTCATAAGATTTATGATCAGAGAGTCAGAAGGTTAATCAAAAGAGCAATCCAAGAGCCACTCAGAAAGAGCTACAGAGAGACTTGGTAGCAGGTACAATCGTCACAGAGAAATCTATATGCAATGTGCTTAACCGCTATGGCCTCGATGTATGCTCACCTTGGAAAGCTCCATTTTTGAAGAAAAGGCATGTTGAAGATGGTTTGAAATATGTTACAAAACATTTGGACAACCTTAACTTTTAACAACCTTAACCTAACTTTTAGGCAACAATACCACATGTCATGTTTGGCCCTTATGACCCAAAATTACCATACCAATGGTGAAGTTTGGAGGTTGAAGCATTTTTGCAGTTTTTGTTTTCGCAAATCTGCTGTGTACACTTTTAGTGATCTCAAATTTCTCTCGCGAGTACAAGTTCACCAGAGGCCTTTGTCGACTGACTGACTGATTGAGTGACTCTCCAGCCTGATCTCACGAGAAAACGTAAGTATTTTACGTTTTGTCAGTTTAGTGGCTAATTTGTACGAATTTGTATGAGTTCAGTCGTACGAAATTGTAAGCTTTTAAAAAGGAGGCGTGGCACCTAACCCCACCCCTAAACCCAACCGTCATTGGGGGATGAGCAAATCGTACTAAATTGTACGAATAAGATCGTACGAATTCGTACGAATTAGCCCCTAAATCAAAAAGTTACAAATTGCTGTGAGATTGTGTTGGACTCTCCAGGACAAATTTTGGACACCCCTGCACTAGATAGTTAAAATGCAATCTTAACACACAAACTTTTAACCCATCATTCACACTATTAGTTCCTTCGCATGCCTTCTTAGCAATGCCTTTAAATAATGTATTCTCAGTCTAGTCTTTATATGCTAATTTAGCTTTTTTTTTTTTATTCAACCCCCGAGTACCTTCCATTTTCTAACTAATTCATTTATCCTATTATAAATGCACCTTTTCCTCATTTATTTATTGATTTTAATTTGGCTTAGTCCCTTTATTTATGAGGGGTTGCCACAATTAAATTATCCAGCATATGTTTTATGCAGCGGATGCCCTTTCAGCCGTAACCCAGTACTGGGAATTACCCATACATTCTTGCATTCACACACAAACACTATATCAAATTAGCTTATTCAATTCACCTATACCACATGTCTTTGGACTGTGTTGGAAACCCAAGTATCCAGAGGAAACCCACGCCAACACTGTGAAAACATGCAAACAGAAATGACTCAAACCAGCGACTTTCTTGCTGTGAGGCGACAGTGCCAACCACTGAGCCACCCTTCCTTATTTAAACATATTTTAAGATCCTTAGTAAACCTATTATTTAAGTACATTTGGATTGTTTTAGTCTTAAAATACTTTCACAAAAACTGTAAGATGTAATATTATCAATGGTTTCATGTACATATTCACACTCATTAAAGAACGAGTCAGTTAATGTGAATTGTTGCACTGGAAATGTGTAATAAATAAATTGTTAAATAATTATTTATTTATACACACAAATACACACACACCACAGATTACAGAAACCTACAGCAGTTATGATGTAGCATCCATTAAGTTTTAAATGCTATAATACAAAACAATACACTTTACTATGTAATCCCAGGGATATCTGTGGCTTGTCCCCCTCATGATTAATAACCACCCTGCATATTGTAAATGAACACTGTTATACTTTTAAATAGTCGTGTATGTAATTGAACAATTCAAATAGGACAAAAAATGTGTTTAAAGTTTAGAAACATTTCGAACTTCCTCCTTCCAAATATGTTTCTTTATGAGAACAAAGTTAATCTTTGTAGAACTCCAGCAAGGCTATTTATATAAAGTGATACATTTCTCTTTGAGATGATGTTGATGTATATTTCTATGAATCTGCTGTCACCAATAATAATGTTAAAAAGCCCCTATTATTGTCACGTTCCTTGAAAAAAAAACCCCACTACAACAAGGATCCAAGATGCAAGGTCTTTAATGACCAGTGAAAGGCAGACAGTGCAAAATAATTGATCAAAATTATAGGTGGGCATAGATTTTTTTTTATAGATTAATCTAGATTAATCTCGAAATTATTCTAGATTAAAATGCCTCATTTGAATTCTGCTGAAGGGATTCAGAATATGTGTACTACCCAAATAATAAGTCTTTGAGAACGGGTTTCTCAAGCCAGGTGGCACATTAGACCAGGGGCTCATCTTCTATTTCCAAAATGCATCACAAACTGCTTGAGAAACTGTTCTACTATGATAATTGGTGATGAAAATAAATTATGTTCAGTAAGATGTACTTGTGTTTACTAACTGTTTATTCAGTTAAACATGAATTTTGGATTGTAGGCCTACATAAGCTCGAAACAGCAATTTTTGATTACCTTAATCCGACTAAAGTCATAACTGAACTAAACAGAAATGGAATTAAGACACGTGGAGTATGCATATATTGGTGGCATTATTGAAGTAAACACCACAATCAAACTATTACCGTCATGTAGGACTTTTCGCCATATTTTCCGACAAGATCCACACACGTGGCTGTCAGTAAAGGACCACACACACACACACACACACACACACACACACGATAATTAGCCACAGCTGATACGAATGATCAGCAAAGTTTTGCGTCCAAAACCACGTTGAAAACACGACACGTGCTTCTTTCTTTACCGACTTGAACACGTTCCTGAACTCGAGATCCTCTGCTGTTTGTCTTTGCTATGGCCATCAGTTGTTCCTACACACGTGGCACGAACAATTTTCAAAATAGTTCAACAGTTGCCACTGTGTGTATTAATACTGAATGTGTGTCATTGTTATTACTTGGGGTTAGGTTTAAGAGTAGAGTAATATGCTGATGTTTAACTGCATTGCTGCATTGCATTCCTGCATTGGGCTCTCACATGCTCTTTCATAGCCGTGGTGGGCATTGCGCTCTGTCTCACGCTGAACGCAGTCAACCAATTACAACAGACTGTGTCATTGGTCCAATCAGCGCAGATTAGCTTTGCACTAAGGAGGGGTTTGGGAACAAATGAATCGCTGAACGAATCATATGAGAGTCGTTGGGATAATTTGGTAATACTAAATGCATAAGGCAAGAAAGTGTTCTTTAACCTTGCATGCATATCAGCCTGTTGTTGGAGACACCCAAAATCAAAATATGACCTTTTATAATGTAAAATAGGGGCTCTTTAACTGCTTGATGTAATGTCTACAGCAGCTCTGAGCTTATACTTAGGATTTCTCTGCTCTTTCTCTGGGTTTCTTTGGTTCTTAGTTTCTGGAGTCTGCAGTGTTTAGTATACCAAAATTTCCAGTTCACGCCTCGCTTATTGCATAGTTGTGGAATCATGGGTGTTAGTACAATTTTAGCAAAATTATTTGAGTCCCTCCAAAAATTGCTCTTCAGAAATGTTATGTTTAATGTTCATCTGTTCATAAAATTTTACACTTTCTGGGGAGGGGCAGGGTTAGCCCATGGATAACTTGACGACTGCCTTGTTCACCTATTTGTGTAGAAACAGTACTCTGTGATTGGTGCTCATGGTTGAAAAAAATGGAATAAGTTAAATAACAGGAGATAAAATATGCAGTGCCGTGGGTCCTTGAAAACCACTGTCATATAGAATAGAACTTGACAAACAGTACCTTTTTTGATTATGGTTTATTTAACACAACTGTAAGATACTGTACTCGATTATACTAAAGAAACTAGAACAACCACTTTTTTGTACATTGTCTTTTGATTCTGTAAAATTACTTTTTTTATCTAGGTATAACAACAATGGAAATGAATATGAAATCAAGTGAATGGTTTTCTACTGTCATTTAATATGTAAAAAATCCACTTGTCTTTGTTTCTTTATGTAGCACAGCTACCGAGAGGTTGGAATCTTATTGCTCTACCTGGCAGTGGGTGTATCAGTGTTCTCCGGAATGGCTTACACTGCAGAAAATGAGGAAGATGTTGGTTTGGACACAATCCCAGCTTGCTGGTGGTGGGGGACAGTTAGCATGACAACAGTGGGATATGGAGATGTGGTGCCAGTGACAGTGGCGGGAAAGCTAGCAGCATCTGGCTGCATCCTGGGTGGCACATTAGTTGTGGCGCTGCCCATCACCATCATTTTTAACAAGTTTTCACATTTTTACCGCAAACAGAAAGCTCTTGAGGCATCAGTGAGAAACAACAATAACAAGAGGTTTGTAATGAGGCAACAGAGAAACAGCGAAGACAGTGCAGTACACGGGCATAGCCACTGCTTGGAGGATGAAGAGATGGATGAAGATGTGGATTTTGACAGAGGAGTTGTCAACTTTTGCTATGAAGACCATCCATTTACATATACAGTCCGATGTGTCCATTAACCTAAGAAAATCCAAGAAAAGTGAATAGTACTTTAATATTAACTTTAATATTAACAAAGTCATTATCCTATATCAAACATCATATTCTGACTGAAAATCCAGATGGCAAGTCAATACAACAGATGTTTCTCAAACAGAATGCTGCATTCTGATGATATTATGTCCTTCCTAGACAAGTCCTTACGAGTCTTCTAGGCTGCATTAAACAACGAGATCCGTAAGTCACCCGTAAACACTAAGATATCATTCTATTATTTGAATTTCTGTTAATGTAATACAATAAATAAAAACTGTCTGTGGTATTCCATTTGTTTACAGCTCCAGTTTTGGGGACCCAGATACCCATGCACAACTTGAAATTTCACAAATTCATCTGCTCATTATGATAACCAAAATTGGATTGCTGTCCTTGAAGAAGGCTCGACCCCAGGCTGTAGGGCTGTAGGCAGTTAAGGATAATATCTTATGCTGGTACAGCTCAGTGGCTGCTGCTTACATTATATTTGTTCTTCTTAATGTTGATAATGTTTGACAGGACTGAATGATTAGGCTTCTCCCAAACTCAGCTCTCTATCTAGCGTAAGACTTACAGACAATCAAGTGGGTAACTTAGGAAGAAATTAAAAATCGACAAAATATGGGTCCCCAAAATGGAGTTTAGACATTTTGCATTTTCTTATTAACTTACAACAAAAAACTTTTTTGAAAAAAAAAAAAAAAATTAATTATACTTTAAATTATAAGGCTCTACCTACCTACCTGCATGGTTTTGAGATATTGAGCTTTAAAGTGTTCAAATTCCTTAAAGCAAAACTTATATGAGATGAACTGACAATTCCAGTGGCAATATGCTCTATTTTTTGTTGTTGTAGTTTTTTAGCCAGTATTTTGTGTTGAACAAGAAAAAAGAAACTCGTAATGGTTTAAAACCAAATGAGGGCGAATAAATGATGAGGTATCTTTCATTTTTGAACTATTTAATTTCTTAGCTAATGTCTAATAATGTATTAAAATAAACATTTAGTAATTTTATTGTTAATAACTAGTAAAATTCTGTTGTTTTTTGACTAACGTTAACATACTGCAATAAATAAAACTGTAATGCTATCTCTCACTGTTGATGGAAATGCATTAATGTTTACTAATCAATCTTTAATGTTGAGAGCTATTTTAAACCTTTACATAACTAACATACCGGAGAGGTAATCTCACTATACTAACTACTAACTATACTATAAATACTTACAGCAACTATACACATAACCTAAGACTGACTATACAAATACTTTTACATAAGACAAACAAATATTGTGCAAGATATTGTGCAAAAGAGGTAATTAAGGTTGAAGAAAACAAGTAGTGCTACATGATTTGTGGTACATTCACAAACATCCTTTTTATTTAAGTTATCCTTTTTATGTTATTGAAAGATGGAGCTTAAGTAATGTGTCTGATACATTTAGAGCGAAGAGTCTTTCTACAGGTGGTTTGTCAATCCCACTCACCTGTGTGAAGCACACACAGAAATGCACAATGTTTTATAGAGATATGGAGTGATTATCACTATGTCCTTTTAATGCTTAAGACTGGTACACAACAAGTCGGCTTCAAACAACAAACGCAGACAAAACCCAACTGTGTTTTGGCCTTGTGTCAGCTCGTATCTAGTTCTGTCTTTGTTTACAAGTGCAAAGCATAAAGCAGCATTCAGTACCCTTATCACAGTAATTTCGTTCACCATGGATGGATTCGCTTGTGCAAATATGTCTGATAATTTAATAATCGTATTAGTATTTCTCAAATAGTATTTGAGAAATGTAATGAAATTACAGTATGCTTCTTTGTGATTATTCTTGTGTTGAATTGTTTATTTGCTACGTCACTTCAATATGTCACACTCCTGCTCTGATTTGTTGCTGAATAACCAGCTCTCTTCAGCCAATGGCTGACATCGATTCGACATGTTGAATCAGGCCAAGGAGCTCAGACATTATCCCGACGTGTGGATCACAGCAAACCAACTAGCCTGACCAATGGATCGAAAGCCTAACAGCCGACCATCGGCTCCTGACAGTATGTCATAGAGTGCTTTTACATTTTCTTGTACATGTGGGTATGACCCATTTCCTCTAAGTGTACAGTATATATTGAAATAAGTGGGGTGAAAAGTGTACTGTGATATCCTTTATACAGCCTTTTGTCTGAGGAACATCAAGAGTTGGTCTGTGTAATAATCTTTATGCTTTTACAGGTTCTCAAATCTGCCACTGGAGGGCTATTACACTGCAGAGTTCAGCTCACATCCTGATCATGCTCTTATCCACTATGTATTTATGCACTTACACACTCAACTTAGTATATGAATATAGTGTTGTCCCAAATGGAACACTAATGGTTTTTTTATTAAGTGGAAATTCAAACCGTTTCCCAGATGACGTTGGTCCGTTGCCAAATTAGTAAAATAAATGTCCAAACTATTAAATAATACCTGCCATGATTAGAGCTGCATTCACCACCGGGAAGTTGTAGTAATCACTCTCGTAGGAGAATTCTGCTTTCACAATCTAAAATAAATAAAGTAATCCAACATCAGTGCTTAAAAGCTTCGCCCCTTCTGCTACATGAGCAAAGCAGCGACCGTTGAGTGTATGAAGTGTCCGACACTCCAC
Source organism: Danio aesculapii (assembly GCF_903798145.1). Lineage (NCBI taxonomy): Eukaryota > Metazoa > Chordata > Actinopteri > Cypriniformes > Danionidae > Danio > Danio aesculapii. Next base: position 20,458,120 of record NC_079440.1, on the reverse strand, counting down.
ACTTAATTTTAGCGGTTGATCATACAGGTATTTAAAGTGCACTTATTCTTTTTAGAGTTTTCAGTGTGAATGCACTATTTATACTACAAAATGGTGTAGAATAGTTCATAAGTATGTGATTTGGGATGCACCTAATGGTTACTGTAGCTTGCTCAGGTGTATTTGATTAAGGCTGGAGTTTAATTGTAAGCAGCAGTGGCCCTCCATAGGTGGATTGGTAAAACACTGGCTTAAGGACCCTTTTCACATTTCTCCGGAGTGGAAGTTGTGCAGCGGAGTGTAGTCAATAGGAGAGTACTACAAATATTTTTTTGTATGCCTATTTGCTCAAATAATAAAAGAAAAACATTGTTAAAATAGCGTTTTCACAACTTTCAAAAAAGAAAAAACCTTGTGTGAGACTGATACCGGCAGCCAGAAGAGAGAATAACATTAAAATTACTGTCCCGCTCATAGATGCTGCATTAAAAACACATCACATAAGTGATAATTATGTTTTTTTTATGCAAATAATATAAAGTATAGCTTTAAATTGTACATTAAAAATAAAATCTAGATATTAAAAGGAATTACTTTCAAGGAATTATGATGCTTATGATTGTTAAATGCACCATAACCGTCTTGTGAAAAGGGTCTATTATTATGAAAGATTTTTATTCATATGGTAACTTGTAATTATACAGTATGCTATGGCCTTTGTAGTAACCAGGTCTCTACCCAACTGAACATCAATACATCATTCTATACCTAGACATCATTTTATTGATAGTTTGCATAGAGGTTGGCACGGATTTGTCAGGACCCACAAGGACTGAACATTCCTGATTCAGCCAAACAGTTTGACTGCATATAAAATGTATTATTGTTCTGCAATAAAAATCAATATTAATTCCGCTTGTTGTATTCTATGATTTTATTCATCTGTTTTTATATTTATAAAAAAAAAATAACAAAAGACATCATTATTAATTGAAGTGTAATGTAATGTAATGGGTATTTATATAGCACATTTATTGTGTATAGCAATACACTCAAAGTGCTTCACAATCATGAGGGGGGTCTCTCCACACCACCACACCATCCACTTGGATGATGCAACGGCAGCCACAGGACTTTTATGCTGCAAAAATGATTTCTCCTGTGTTTTTTATCCAAATTTCACCAAACTTTTTCAATAATTGGCAGGAAGACGTCTGCCGACACTGTGGTGAAAACCTCGGAAGCATGCCATGGTTAACCCTGAGCAAATACCTTGAAACTCCGTGTTACATTTTACCCCGCATGGAGTGAAAAGACATTGATAGAGCCAATGCAGTGGATGGGGATGATTGGGAGGCCATAATGGTTAAGGGCCGAGAGGGAATTTAGCCAGGACACCGTGGTTATACCCCTACTCTTTACGAGAAGTGCCATGGAATTTGTAATGCCCACAGACAGCCAGGACCTCGGTTTAACGTCTCATCTAAAAGACAGCGCTCACTGACTGTAAAGTGTCCACTTCACTTTTACTGGGGTATTAGGACTCACACAGACCACAGGTTGAGCACCCACTGCTGGCTTCTCTAACACTACTTCCAACAGCAACCTAGTTTTCCCATGTGGTGTCCCATCCAGCCCTGCTTAGCTTCAGTGTGTAACCAGTCTTGGGCTGCAAGGTGATATGGCTGTTGCTATGGCTGTAAAGTGCACCAATTGAGTGGAATTGGGTAAACATTGGGTATCTTCTGTTGCTTCTGATGGCCAGTACTGAATTTGGGGATAAAATTATATTTGCTTATAGTTCTTAATGCATCTTCTTTCGTTATGGAGCATCAGTGAGGGTTAAATCCTTTTTCGTTAGTTGAGTTTCTGTCCCTCAATTATCCTGGACTTCTGGTTTAAGTGCAGTATTGCCAAAAATGCCAGGAGTATAAATGTTACTATTTACCCCACCTGCGGGGCACGTTGTAACAGACAGAGGGTAAGTTGTAACTAGAAGATTGTGGCAGATTTTACACAATTAATTTAAATTCAGTTTACTTTAAATAGTAGCTATATTTCCTCAGTGTTAAGCTCAACTTATTTTTTATTCTACATAGCACAGTATGTTTATTTATTTATTGAATAAACACATTTGGATTTATTTGCATTATTATACATTATTATACAATGCATTTTTTGTAGTATTGGCAATAAATGTTTTTTTTGTCTATTAAAAAATATTTTATTTAAAAATTTTTAACATTGCACTCAAAATTCTAAAATAATTTTTTTAATTTAGTTGGTGTACAACAGTGTGTGGCTTATTTGTAACACCTTGTTACAACTAACCCCGTTGTCGTGTTTTCCTCAAAACTGACTAGCAGTCACTGTGTGTTTTTTACACCTTTCAAAATTGTTCCATCGTTTAGCCTAGAAGACGATGATCACAACAATATAATATTTTACATACATTCTTTCACAAATTTTTTTTTAAATAAAAAAATATCAACTATAATAAAAAATACTTTTATGCTGCAAAAATGTTTTCTCCTGTGTTTCTCATACAAATTTCGCCAAACTTTTTTAATAATTGGCAGGAAGACGTCTGCCGACACTGTGGTGAAAACCTTGGAAGCATGCCATGGTTAACCCTGAGCAAATACCTTAAAACTCTGTTACATTTTACCCCGCGTTACTTTGTGCCCCGTGCTCCCGTACTTCCCTTAGCAGAATCATAAAGCAATACAGTTGTTTCACTCATTGTGTTGTGAATAAGATCACTTCAGGCTTGTATGTTGTCTTCAATATCATTGATTCTTGGGATGCTTTGAAAATGGTAGTAATTGTGCAACTGATCCAGCAGAGAACATACCATATAGCTGCAGACCTAAGGTACAGTTTCAGTCACTGAATGCCACCCATAGTTCACAAGGTTAACCTCCGGTAACAGTATAGCCTACTATCAAATGTTTGGAATTGGAGGGCAAACCTAATAATATCGATATTTTCCTGGCTGATTGTCCATATTGTTATTATCTTACCTTAGAGTCAGGGGTCAACTAGTGGAATCAAGCAAATCTGTTGGTATATACCACTTAAAATTGGTATGTGTGAGGAAGTTGAGGAATGAATCAGAAGTTATATGGGTCCCTTAAAATGTGCGGAGGTCTATGAGAGATGATATTTAGCATGCATGGAGGGCCAGTGTCCTGCAGAGTTTTTCTCCAACACTAATCAAACACATGTGAGCATGCCAAATAGTTTCTTCATTCACCAGAATGCTATAGGCAGATGTGTTTGATTAGAGTTGGAGCTAAACTCTGCAGAACACTGACCATCCTGGACTAAGCTTGCCCATCCGCCATATATAGTGCAGCTCAATGTTGTGGGTTAGTAATTCAATGGATAAACTTGGCTTATTTTCCACCAATATTGCTCTGAATCATACTAAAGAAATGGATCTTTTCTCAGTGGTATTTGTATAGCAGTGCACATTTTACTCTATATGTTACACAAAATGAGTTTTGCCAAATGAATTTTGCCAAAAAAATGTATATTTATAAGCACCAAAACAAGTAAGCCCAGACCTTAACAGGACCTCAGGCCATTTTGATATTTTCATTACCATTACAGTTGTTGAGCTGGCAGCTAGCTCTCTTCAACTCTCACATGGTCGCCCACTCAAGCTAAGTAGGGCTGCGCCTGGTCAGTACCTGAATGGGAGACCCCATGCCAATGCTAGGTTGCTTCCAGAAGAGAAAGTGTTTTCGTCAACCTTGTTACGCCTGTGGTGTTCCCTGTCAAAAGGGACCGCCTTAGGAAATGAATGGGTATCCAGACTATATTCATCTATTAGACAGACAACATCCCCATACACACCACCCCAACTCTCTCACTCACACATTTCAGACTGAGCAATGTCTTTTGCGGGCACACATTTCTTGCAACACGCTTATGTGCCGATCCTCCCACGTGATTACCTCCATTACATTACATGTTCATTTTGTAAACACTTTCAGTGGCTATTTGTATTTTCACTCCAGTTATTTTATGTCTAATTCTATAAATTCATGTTAAACACTACTTTGAGACAGTGCTCACGGCTAAAGAATGTTGAAAAAAAATTGGTGGTGAAAAATGTTTTTTGTGCTAATTTAAAAGCAGTTAAAAAAGACCGGACAATTATGACCGGGAACACTAAAGTAACAGGTAGGAGGTGAACATGACAGAAGGGTTAACCCTGGCCAAATTTGCCCACTGGCCTCTCTCCATCATGGCCTCCTAACCATCCCCATATCATAATCATCACTCTGTCTCCTCTCCACCAATCAGCTGGTGTGTGGTCTGGCGTAATATGGTTTTCTTTGCTTCATCCAGGTGGATGCTGCATACTGGTGGTGAATGAGGAGATTCCCCCCAAAAATGCATAAAACACTTTGAGTGTCCAGAAAAGTCCTATATAAATGTAAGGAATTATTATTATTACTAGACATGCCCTTCACTGCTGATTGGCTGAACTCGTGTTTTGGTACCCAGCCTGGTGTAACCCCGCCAGTCCTACACCCCCAAACCTGTTCCGAGCTAGGATCAAACTGCCAACTTTCTACATGGGAGTCGGTCACTCTAACAAAGAGGCTAAAGACCATGGTGTCTTTCACTAGAGCACAGAGGCCAGCTAGTGCTGTGCAGGTAAAGCTCACTCCTCTGACCTCTAAAAGGTGCTCTAGCGACAGACGCTAGAGGCCATGGTCTTTAGCCTCATTGGTAGAGCAACCGACTCCCATGCCGGAAGGCAGTTAGTTTGATCCCAGCTCGAAGCAGTTTGGGTGGTATACAACCAGCGGGGTTACACTTAGTGCACCATTAAAGTCAGCATGAAACAAAAGTTAAGTCACACACTCGATTTCATTCAGCTTATTCCCTGCTTTATCAGATGTTGCCAGTGTTTGGCCAGTGGGGGAAACTGGAGCACCCAAAGGAAACCCACACAGACTTGGTGCAAACATGCAAACTTCACACAGAATGGTCTCTTGGTCTAGCCAGGACTTGCCCCAGTGACACTCTAGCTGTGAGGCAATCATGCTAACCACTTAGCCACAGTGCTGCCCTAGACATTAAGTTTGTTCCTTTTTCCACTATTGTAACATGCATTCAATTGAAATGCTTTCTGAAAGGAGAAAAATATGTAGGGTGGTGCATGATTTTGTTCTCTGAGAACTGACTGGATTGTTGAAAGTGCATAGATACATCCTTCATAACAAGAACTACTATATACACTCAAAAATGATTTTTGCTGCTTGTTCAAACTATATATTTAAAATGAGCCGAAAAAACACAATTCTTGAGGTTTTTAGGTGGACAACTTAATTGTTTAATGTTAATCCCCTTATTAATTTGTAAAACAATTAATTTAACTTAATTTGTGTTGGGACGACACAAAGGAATTAGAACCTAGCATTTTTTACAGTGTACATATAAAAATATGAAAAGTACATTTTGATTCCATGTTGACTTTAAACAATGAAACTTTCAAGCATTTTTAAATATGGATATAGCAAAGTAAAATATAAATATGGTGCATAAATGTATGCTGTGAAAATGGTACTCAGTTTATCTCTTATATTCTAATTTGCAGTTTATTCTTCTTGAAGTAAAAAAGAATTATTGCTGTGACCTTGAACAGCTAAGGTGCAGACAGATGAGAAATATAACCCCTGTGAAAAAAAACAAAAGCTAAATCTAAACACTATTTGAATTATTAATGATACTGGTAGAAACCGCTGCAGTCTAGAGAGCAAAAATATTCATGAAACATAATTCTGCTTCTCTGATGCAACAAAGGACTGTGTACTTTATAATTGTGTATATTACTATTTGTAAAAACCTTTCTATATCTTACAACCTCATACTTATCTTACAATCTCATATCACTGTTCCTGTCTCCTTAAATAAAGGGTTCTTTACCTAAGCAAGAAAAGGAACTGGAGCTATTTTTACCTTATTGACTGCTGCAATGAATAGCAATGCTCGTAAATGCTTCTCAAAAGCTGCTGGAAATTTTCAAGGAGGCTTAGATCAGTAGGAATGACCTTCACCTTCGAATTTGTTAGAGCAAACATGTTTTGATTGTTTATAGTACTGATTTATATATGTGTTATGTGCAGAATGTGAATGTAAAAGAAAAGTCATTAATGCATTATTCTTTTCTTTAAATATTTGATGCCACGATAACTAGTGACAAAACAACAAATAGCCTCAAATGAATATCAATCAGTCATCATTTACTGTACTCAGCCTTCACCAAACCAAGTTTATTATAGTTTTGCATTTTTAATTTTTTTTTTTCAAAACTATTTTAAATTTGCTGTACATTTTATTTTTGTTTATTTTGTAAAAACAATTCTATTTAGTTTGTTTATATTTAGTTTCAGTTTTAGTAATTCAAGTTCAGCAAATTTAACTGAACAGTTTCAACCAGCCTGATCACACGAGGAAACATAACTATTTTACAGTACGTTTTGTCAGTTAAGTAGCTAATTCTTACGAATTCCTACGAGTTCAGTTTTAAGAAATTTTTATTTTAAAAAGAGGCGTGGCACCCAACTCCACCCCTAAACCAAATTGTCATTGGGGGATGAGCAAATTGTACTAAATTGTACGAATGACCTTTTGGCAAATCAAGAAAAGTTTTCTGGAAAAGACATTTTTGTATATTTTCATGCTTAAGGTGACGCAGTGGTGCAGTAGGTAGCACTGTCGTCTCACAGCAAGAAGGTTGCTGGTTCGAGCCTAGGTTGGTGTTTCTGTGTGGAGTTTGCATGTTCTCCCTACGTTCGTGTGGGTTTCCTTCGGGTGCTCCGGTTTCCCCCACATTCCAAAGACATGCGGTACAGGTGAATTGGGTAGGCTAAATTGTCTGTCTGTATGTATGAGTGTCAATGGATGTTTCCCAGAGATGGGTTGCAGCTGGAAGGGCATCCGCTGCATAAAATGTGCTGGATAAGTTGGTGGTTCATTCCGCTGTGGCGACCCTGGATTAACAAAGGGACTAAGCCGAAAAGTGAATGAATGAATAAATGAATGAATCATGCTTAATTAACTGATGCATTTGGCTGTGAAAGCACTATCTACAAGTCTTTTTTAAGAGCAGCAATTCTGACTGTGCATCACAGAATGAGTGCTTATAAATTCTGAAAACCATAATTATTTTTTTAAATATTTATTTTGTTTCAGTTGTTAGTTTTGCTTAGTTTTACATTTATTGTGATTTTTTTTTGTTTTTTTGTTTACAAAAATAACCTTCACCAAACCTTGATCCAAATCTGTTAGATTTTTCCACTGTTGCACACAAATGAAGATATTTTGAAGATTGTTGAAAACCAGTAGCTATTAGTATTTTTTTTTTGTTGTAGATATCTTTCTAAATATGTTTTTTTGTAGACAACAGAAAATAGGAATCCAAACACATTTGGAACAAGTGGAAATATGAGCAAATTTTCATTTTTGGGTGAACAATCCCTTTAATGGTTAGGCTGATAGACCCTTAAAACAGTGTTACTGAACCACCTGAACAGAGCTCAGTGATTAACATATGGTTATAGTAAGACTTTTAACCAAATATATAATAGAAAAACTGTAAAACTGATCAGTGAAATTAATCAGTGAGTTTATAGAATTAATAGTGAATATAATTCAAAGGTTAACAAAATTCTGTCATGAATACATTTGTTTTTTGGGAGAACCCTTTCAATATTCCAAATCTGTTTAACACAAAAGAAGAAAGCTGAAACCTGTAACATTGACTTCCATAGTATTTTCTTTAGTGTTCAACAGATGAAAGAAACCATAAACCCTTTTTAATTAGCATTTTATTAGTAACCCTTAGTAACCCTTAGACAGGATTCATTCATTCGTTTTCGACTTTATTCATCAGGGGTTGCCACAACGGAATGAACCGCCAACTTATCCAGCATATGTTTTACACAGCGGATGCCCTTCCAGCTGCACCCCAGTACTGGGAAACACCCATACAGACTCATTCACACACATACACTTTTGGGCCAATTGACCCTTCGCTAAGCCTAACCATAAGCAACCGTAGCTATGTGCAGGAGGTCTGACAAGCTATCGAGTAAGGGAAACAAGCCAAAGCGTTGTGCATACTGTATGGTTTGTGCAAATCTGATACCTGGTATCCTAAAAGTTTGGACTGGGTGGTGGAATTTTTTTCCCTTTCCAAAACCTAAAACCCAAGGGGAGAAATGCCAGCTTGGATTAAGCTCTGTGAGGAGCCATAAAAGCAGCACAATCCAGTCATATTTCCATCTGTTTCAAGCTACGAATATTTGGATTATAAATCAACAGAACATAACAGAGATATGATCACAAACTGAGCACTTGTGATCAATATACTTCACCCGCAGCTGTTTTTCAGTAATTTATAACCCTCATGTCCATTTCAGAGCTACAATTCACCGATGTTTACGTCGGCCTTTTAGAGATTTAGTCATTGGTGATGGTGTTATAGACACCTTTTATATTTGGTGCCAGATTAATATTAATTAATTAATTAATTAATTAATTAATATCAATATTTGCTGGTAGGGAAATTTCTGCTATTTATATTTTGATTTGTTTTTCAATTTATTAAATTTTTTCCACTAAACTGCAAATTAGAATAGAAACTGTATAAAAGCACACAAACATACTGACAGTTATACTGTACATTGTTATGGGTCAGTGATGCCAATATTTGGCACAAATTAATCAATTTCCCCTTTCTGGCTGTTCTTTCTATGAATGAATTATGTAGAAATACTGTCCATGCGTGTTTCCTCGTCAGTTAGTAAAGTTATATTTCATTGCACAACAATAGTCTATCATGCTTTTTGGCTAAAAAAGAGAAATCACGGTTTAATTTGTTATAATTAAATTATTTTTAAATTCCACATCTTCTGTGTGCATGAACTAAGATTTTAAATGTGACCCAAGCGGGACTCAAACCAGTGACCTTCTTGCTGTGAGGTAACAGTGCTAACCGCTAAGCCACTATGTCACCCCTTACACAGGATTTTAAAATATATTTAGCTTGATATAATGGTGTGGTTGTGTCAAGCTCATTTCTCATCAGCAATTGCCTCAGCTTTGACAACTTGCAGCAATTAGGTTTATTGAATTGATTAATTTAATGAAGACTAACTTGGTTACTAACTTGGTTAATTTACTCAAAACATTTCTGGTGATTACTTTTTGAGCAATCTGAAATGATCATGTTTGACAGTGATGAAGATCACTACAATTAACTAAATTAGGAAGGTAAAGAAAAAATGGAGATACATGGAGAAGACTAATGACGAAAGTGTAAGTTCTGTTACATATTATTTGAGTGATTGTTACAGTATGTTGAATTTAAGTGAATGTGGCTACAATAGTATCCAGCTGCAATGAATGGCAATCGTAGCACGGTCTCGATCACCATATTTGTCAAATTCAGTAGGTGGCGATAACTGCTCCTAAAAAAAAAAAAAGAAGAAGACTGATCCGTCGGTTCACCGTCAACCCTGCCTACTGCCTACCTAACCAACCCCCCACCCCCAAGTTTGTCCAATTTTACTCGCACCCCCCAGGCACTCCTCCCTCAAGCCAAAATTATGATGCATGCGCAAACATCATCCACATGTTACTTGCTGCGCTTAAAGTGCGTAGAAGTAATTACATTGAAACATAAAAATATAGTTTACCTGATTCAGTGTGATGGCTGAGATTGTTTCTGTGAGGACAACATGCTGATCTGTGGTCGGATTCCTAACACGACTAACCGTAAATCATCTTCCACTCTTAACAAGCATGAGCCATAGCATATTTACTTTTGATGTACAGAATATGCTGCTTCGCAAAGCAAAGTTCACAGAGCCCTGACAGTGTGGTTGAGTCGAATATTGAGTATGTTTACATGGGCAACAATACTTTAATACGATTTTAATTTGATTAAGACAATACTCTGATTAAGAGTCTACCATGTAAACAGTGATTTTTGATTACCTTAACTCTGACTAAAGTCACAATGGAACTAAACAGAAATGGAATTATGATGTGCATATATTAGTATCATTATTGAAGTAAACACAACAATCAAAGTATTACTGTCATGTAGGACTTTTCGCAGTATTTTGTGATGAGATCCACACACGCGGCTGTCAGTAAAGGACCGCACATGCACACACACACACACAGACACACACACAAAGAACACTCTTCCACCAGTCTTTCATATTATCGTCAAATACCCCAGTTTGTCACGGGGGCATGAATGAAATGTTCATGAGTGAAAGTTAAACTGCCGAAGTGCAGTTAAAGTCGAGAAATTGAAGATGAAACACCCAAAATGACATGCGATCGTGAATTCACACAGGAAACATGAATAGCCTGGTGACGCAACATTCAAAAAGCACTTCACGTAATTATATTATTGTCTTATTTAGATTAAGACAAATAACTATTACTGATGTCCATGTAAACGTAGTCAGTAGTCTTCAAAGTAAGTGAAAGATCCAGATGGGCATCCTGCTGATTTGATTCAGAAGGGCACTTTTTTCTCAGACGGCTCACTGGTTTGACTGTCATTCACCGTTATTCGTTTTAAAAAGCACCCGGTCCATTTTATTTGTATATATTTTACTGGAACGCATTAACTCTACAGATGTCTGATAGTTAGCTGTGGGGCTAACGTTAATCATATCATTCCCTCTAGTGAACGCATAAAAATCATCAATGCCTCAATGTCTCGCGCCCCCCTTAATAGGTGCTGGCGCGCCCCACAATTTGAAAACCCCTGGCCTAGATCATGTGTGCTAGATTGTGTGTGCCTGAAACGTGTGTGGGTCTGTGGGTCTGCAGCTGGATATATCTCGAATGTGGAATGCATTGACTGCAAAACTAATTAAAACTATTTAAGTTATCTCTTCTTAATGTAAAAACCAAATGTTCCATCCATGAGAAAGGTCTAGTGTGTGGAGAGATGAGAATGTCAAAGCTTATTACGCAGTGAAAATTACTGAAATGACTGATCATTTGTTTTATTTAGTGTCTGAAACATAAGAATGTTTGCTTTTTGCCATTTAAGGACATGCAGTATCATAAAAATTCAATTAAACATTTAGAAGTGTCAGGAACAAAATATTTTATGACATTTATTTTTAATATCATTCATTCATTTTCTTTTCAGCTTAGACCCTTTATTAATCCAGGGTCACCACAGCAGAATGAACCACCAACTTATCCAGCACATGTTTTATGCAGCGGATGCCTTTCCAGCTACAACCCATCTTTGGAAAACATTCATACACACTCCTTCACACACATACACCACAGACAATTTAGCCTACACAATTAACCTGTACCACATGTCTTTGGAGGAAACCGGCGCACCCTGAGGAAACCCACGTAAATGTAGGGAGAACATGCAACCTCCACACAGAAACCAAGTGACCCAGCCGAGGCTCGAGCCAGCAACCTTCTTGCTTTGAGACGATAGCACTACCTACTGCACCACTGTGTCACCTTATTTTTGATTTAACTAAACTTATTTTAGAAAACTCAAAATTCAAAATGACACCAGCATTGTGGCAGCATACACAACCGTCAAAACAAGGTAAGTTGCAATATAAACTTCATTAAAAACACTCAGAATTTTGTTGTATTCTAAGGCTGTTACTTGTTTTCAACTATGGAAAAATCCAATCATTGTGTTAAAAAGTGTCATTTAAATTTAATTTAAAAAATTTACTCACATTCGAGCTGACATTGGGACAATCAAGACAACCCAGCATGGTCCAGATGACAGTTCTAACTAATTGTTACAATTGCAACCTGGAAGTATGGGAAAGTTATCTTTAAAAGAAGATATCCTACACCAGCTAAAAAATATGGTTTTGGAGCCTGATGAACTGCCCAAATGTTGATTTATATATTTGAAGATACAGTGCTCAGCATAACTCAGTACAACCCATTTTGAATATGAATATTTTCATGCATTTCTCAGTGAATATAGGCAATGTATTTTGGTCCATTTAAATGAAACAGATTTGTTAAACAGATATATTTATTAAAATAATATTTTAGTCACCAAACATATTTAGAAATTAAAAGATAATACAATTAACTTCAAGCTAAATACAGTGTATAGCAAAGAATAAATTACAATCTACAAAATTTCAACTAAATTTTTCAATTCTCAGGGGCAACGCGGTGGTGCAGTACGGCTGTTGCCTCACAGCAAGAAGGCCGCTGGTTGGAGCCTCAGCTGGGACAGTTGGCATTTCTGTGTGCATGTTCTCCCTGCGTTCGCGTGGGTTTCCTCCTGGTGCTCTGGTTTCCCCCACAAGTCCAAAGACATGCGGTACAGGTGAATTGGGTAAGCTAAAATTGTCTGTAGTGTATGTGTGTGAATGAGTGTGTATGGGTGTTTCCCAGTGATGGGTTGCAGCTGGAAGGGCATCCGCTGTGTAAAACGGGCATCCGCTGGATATGTTGGCGGTTAATTACGCTGTGGGGACACCAGATTAATAATGGCCAAAAAGAAAATGAATGAATTTTCAATCCTCTTTTTAAAATTTGTATTTAAAATTTTTCTATAACATATAAATTTGGGTGCACTAGCTTTTGGACCGTTATCGTAAGTTATTTTGCTCCAGATTTGGCTTCAGTACAGACTGATGTATATGCACAAATGTAATATTGTATAGCTTCCTATTAAAAATATGAATTTAAAAGGGTGTACTTATACATGCTGAGCACTGTATAAACTATCCTGATATAGATATACCTAGCAGTAACAACTTATACAACCTAAAACATTAAAGGCTTACCTGTATTCAAAGGCTTGAATACTGTATAAAAGGCTGGGACATACAAACCAGCAACGTGCTTAAACAGACTTCTGTATACTATAAGTCTTAGGCCCTGTATTCTCAGCGGACAATAAAGTAAAGGAATTTAATTTGTTTTGTATTTGTTTTATTCTTCTTTTTCAGTGGATTTAATTTATTAATAAAGTGTATTTTTATAAATTTTCTTCCTGGTGTGAACATTGGCTTCATTCGCAGAATCCATCAAGATACCGGTGGTAAGTTTTGAATCTAATTCCATGAAAGACATTACAAAAAACGGTTCTAAACAAAACTCTTGCTAAGAAATATAGGGAAGAGAGGATCCTGGTGTCTTTATTTAATTAGGGTAGATATTTTCTACCCTAGATATTTCATAGGTATTTAAGATGATGAAAGTAAAGCTCATGGCTAGCAAGTATGTATGGTTTGTTCGAGTCCAGTTGGCAAGGCAAAACATGGCAAGGCAAGACAATGGAACCCTTTGAAATGTTACTGGGTATCAACCAAATAAGACTCAGCAATGTGAGTGTGTGTGCTGTTTATATAGTACATGTAATCAGTCTCGAGTAGCTCTCAACTGTGTGTGTGGTGCCTGAAAATTGTAGTCCGAGTGAAAGTGAATGTTCTCGTGGTGATTGTGACATTCTGTATGCTAAGTTTATATTTGTTTCTATGGTCACTCATTGTTTGAATAATTTGTTTCAGTTATGGAGCCATGACTACAAAATAAATGGATTTTTTTTTCTAAAAGGTTTGACTAATTAACCTAATTACAGTATGATGTGATATGTAAGTAAAACTATGCTTGGGTTGAATTATTTTATTAAATTAAAATGCTAACATAGAATGTATTTTATAGTAAAAACTACACTGTAAAAAATTCCACAATCTATTTGTCTTGGGATAACATGACAGAATTAGGTTAACTTATTAGTTTTTACAAATTTCAGTGGGTTGAACATAAAACAATCAAGTTGTTCTAAAAAAAGAATTGTGTTGTTTCAGCTCATTTTTGAAGTAGTTTAAACAAACATTATTTTTTGAGTGTAGTCTTTACAAATAATAGTTTAAAATACCAATAATTGCTGTTGTCTGTGCTGTTTACTGTTGATCTACATTGCTTTTAATGCTTTATCTTTCTTGTTTTTTCTTTCTTATTTTTCTGGGATAGCAGTGAGTTCATGGCCTTCCACTTGCTGTTAGAACTAATTCATTAAGGTAAATTCAAATTGACTCACACTCAAGGGGTTCCAAAACATTATGAGTTTGTTTATTTTTTTGAACATTAAAGAAGATTTTTGAGGAAAGCTAAAATCCTATAACTATTGACTTCCATAGTAGAAAAAAAACAAATACGATGGAAGTCAATGGTTGCAGGTTGTTAGCTTCCTTCAAAATATCTTCTTTTTTTCAACAGATAAAAGTCAAACAGAAACCCAGCTGAATACCCCAGGAGCTCTCTTAAATACTGAGGAGGGTTCAGGGCTTTGTAGGTTGTCAATAAAAAATTCTAATTTATACAATACTTAATAGGGAGCCAATGCAAGGATGAACAAACTGGAGTAATATGATCAAATTTATTTTTCATTGTTTTTATTAATATTATATTATTAACTTTTTTTTTGTTTTTTATGATCTAAATATTATTTATACACTGTAAAACCCAAAAAGTTAACGGAACTCAAACCATTTGAGGAAACCGATTGCAACAAACCATTTAAGTTCAAAAACTGATTCTAATGAGTACTGTGAACTTAATCCATTTGAGCCTTGTACTTGTACATGTGTGATGACAATAAATTGAATCTAATCTAAATGAAGCAATCTGAGCACAGTCAAACCCAATAAATAAAGAGAACTCAAACTGAGTACTGTAAATCTCAATAAGTTAATTCAACTCGAACCGTTTGAGGAAACCGATTCAAACCATTTAAGTTAAAAAAAACTAAACTATATGAGTACTGTGAACTTACTCCATTTAAGTTGAAGTAATGAGGTATTTAATTAACTTATTACCTTCAACACAAAAGTTCAAAACTCTTTTCAAATTTGTAGAATTAACTTTCAGTAAATTTTGAGTTAACTACACTCATTTCATTTGCTAAAGTTGACTGTTGGGTTTTACAGTGTTTATATTTTTTTTCTCACCACTAACACTCTCCATTTAATTTAATAGTGTATTTATGTACAATTAATTAACAATCAATTTAAATAAAATGGGCTTCTAGAACTAAAACTTTCTTATTTATGTTTTTTCTGTACTTTGATATACAGTATGACATTAGGATTTCTTTTAGTTATGCCTCTTCTCCTCACAAAGGCTGCATTTATTATTGTTAGGCAGTTAGCGTGTTAATAATTAAAAAAAAAATGTTTCTTAAAAATGGCTATAGGCTCAACTAGTTGTAGTGGGTAGATCATTCCGCCAGCTTGGAAAAGTAAAAGAAAAATGTCCATCTAATGTCTGCCAGTTATTCAGGGCCTGGGCAAAAAGGCTTTTCTTATTTCTTTACATTAAAAGGAAAAACAAGATGATTATGCTTACCCCATTGGCAGATTATTTAGCTTGTTATAAAGAAAAACTCACTGAGTTGACATATTATTTCCTAAAACAAGATAATATATTTTTCTGTCTAGAAAATGCTTGTTGATTTAATTTCTTTTTAGATATTTAGGCAAGAAACATGACAAAAATAATTTAAGTAAGAAAAGCATTTTTGCATGGCAGCAGTCTCTGGAGATAATCCCAGACTTTCAGTTAAAGTCAGAATTATTAGCCCCCCTTATTTATTAGCCCTTCTGTTTATTTTTCCCCTAATTTCTGTTTAACGAAGAGAATATTTTTCTGAACATAAAAGTTTTAATAACTCATTTCTAATAACTGATTGATTTTATCTTTGCCATGATGACAGTAAATAATATTTGACTAGATATTTTTCAAGACACTTCTATACAGCTTAAAGTGACATTTAAAGGCTTAACTAGGTTAATTAGGTTAACTAGGCAGGTTAGCGAGTTATTGTATAATGATGGTTTGTTTTGTAGACTAAAAAAATATAGCTTAAATGGGCTAATAATTTTGACCTAAAAATGGTTATTAAAAATTAAAAACTGCTTTTATTCTAGACGAATATTTAAAAAATAAAAAAATAAAAAATTCAAAGGTGGGCTGATAATTCTGACATCAACTGTACCTCCTTCCAGACACTTCCTCCAGCTTCACTATCAACTCTCAGCTGTAAATGCCCTTGGTAGAGTCTCCTAAGCCAAAAAGATCATAGCTCAGACTAATGGCAGTTCAAAGCCGCTTTATGAGCAAAGTAAAATCAAGGGCTGCGATGTCGCCTGGTATTGCACCATGCTCCTGCAGGCTCACCACTTGCACAAGGAGCCGTAAGGGGCCACCATGACCCGATCCTCGGCCACAGAAACTAGCTCTTTCTTTTGAACAGAAAAGAAGATATTTTGATAAATGTTACAAACCTGTAATCGTTGACTTCCATAGTAGGAAAAACAAACACATTTTTTCAAAACAACTTGTTATGCAGTATGTCCAACAACAAAAAACTAACTGAAACTGGCTTAAGACAAGTGAAGGTTGAATAACTGACAATATTCAGTTTTACACCATCCCTTTATTTGATGAGAAGATATAGTACATGCTCTTTTCAGCTCTTTAAAGATACATCTTGCTGCTGCTTTAATTAGATGAAAAATTCAGATGCAAAATCCTGCAAGTGCTATCTAAAATTGTCTCCTATCATTTTTATTTTTTATCAGGCTCCTATATACCAAATTTAGTCATTTCACTTTTATGGCAAAGTATATGTTATTTTCATAGCTTTTTATGTGAGATAGCTGAACATAAACATAACAGACTGAGAAAAGATAAAATTTTAGGAGAAAAATTCTGACAACAACATAAAATGCAATAAAATGCAACCACATAAACTTGTTCACCTGGTAATCTGAATACCAAAAATGCTATACTGTAGTGAGCTATCAAATATGCGGATGACCTAGTCATCATTGATTTTACAAACTTAGAAAGCTTCTAAATTGGATAAGTTCTCTGAGTGGTGCAGGGTGAATTACCAGAAACTGAATTCCTCAAAGAGGAAGGAGATGCTTATTGATTGCCATAGGGAAAGATCTTCCATCTACCATCAAGGCATCGGATTTCAGCAGTCAGCTCATAAAGATAGTGCAAGAATAGAAATATCTGGGAATCACCATCGATCAATGACATTCGAACTAAAGGGTGAAAAGATTTACCAAATGCCATTAGTGTTCCTAATTCCCTCAAAAACTTTGGGAGGTACTGGCTCATCAATCATTTCTACAAACCTTCTAGTGTTTCATTGCATCAATTCTCACCTTTAACATAACAGCATAACATAACATTTTTTAGAGGACTGAGCAACGTTAACATCAGCACACACTCTACACTAAGCCAGAACAGGATAACTTACTTAATTTACACAAAGTGGGTTGTTTCTAAATTAACTTAAATAGCACAGAAATAGGCAGTATGCACTGATGTCAGCCTGTGCGGCCATATATAACAATGTGTGAGTGCATTTTTATTATCCCTTTAGATTTAATATGAAATGAATACCATCTACAGAAAAAAGTGAGTGTTTTTAAAAATCCTGTTACTTTGGAGTTTGAAAAACATGTAAATTATGCTCAGTGTTGGGGAGTAACTAGTTACATGTAGCAGCGTTACATCATTTAATTCCAAATTAAAAGTAACAGTCATTTCTTAGCGAGGAAAAATGTGTAATTGAATTACAGTTACTTATGAAAATGTTAAAGATTACAAATGGGGTTACATCTAAATATGTTGAATAATATTAATCTGTTGCTTTGCCTGTTTTTGATGTGCACATTACCTTCTGCTAAGGCCATTTATTAAAGCGGTGCTATGCTGATGCTTTTTAATGGTTTTCCGGTTTAATTGCGACGCACCACATCTACAGTTACATTAATCCTCTCTGCCACTGAAAGCATTACTTCAACAACCAGTCTGAGAGCTGTCACCATGGCGAGTGATAAAAATGCATTTCGATGCTGGAAATTTAAAAATCATTTCACCCTAAAATTAAGAGCAAAAATATAACAGTTCAGTGCAAAATTAGTTTGCCAACTGTTAAAATACTTTCGACATCAAAGATTTCAATGTCGAACCTGAGGAAGCATCTGCAGGTATGCCTAGCCTTCCTTTATTTTAGAAAAGCAAATGTTTTTGTCGTTATCATGAGTGTACAGAAATAAAAACAGACCTCTTCATTTAGAATGATATATTATGACTCACAAAGTTATCGATATGTGAAATTTGTGAGCACCAACAGACTCCTCTGGCCAAAGAGATATAGTATTTTAAATGATTTTTTGTTTTTGCTGTTATATACTATAATTTGTTTCTGTGTAGTACAGCATAACATTTACAGTAAATAACTGATTATCCCTCATATGTTTCTTTGAAAGTTTTATTGATCACTAAGATGTGATTGACTTGGATTTAAGTTGCTTTGATTTAAAAATGAAAATTGCAAAAATAACTTACATGTTTTTTATTGCAAATGACACAAAAATCACCCTGCACAACTAACTAAAATTTAGATTTTGTAACAACAGTAAACATTTTTTTTTTGTTATAAGGTCTGGTTTTGTGGTGGTTGTACTTTAAAGTTAAATTAATATCATCTCAATTCAAGAGATGAAAGATTTTGAAATTCTAACAGTAAACAGCTATGGTAAGGTCACACAGCTTGAACATGTTTTAGTTGAAAATATCTATTAGAAACTTAAAAGTTATCAAAAAGTAATCAGATGTAATCAGTTACTTTACTTTTGTAAAGTTATTTGAACAGGTACACTACTTATTACATTTTAAATAGGGTAATTTGTAATCTGTAATCTATTTCCAAGTAACCTCCCCAACACTGATTATGTATCATACCAGTGTTATTTCTTTTTAGAGCTGTAGCAGAGTATGCCTAAATTCTGAGATTGTATATATACTTTATATACTTTACAAACAGCTGTACTCTGCGTGCATACACTTATTTAAAAATATCACTTGAACCTACCAAAATCATTAATAAAGTTAGCAAAGGTTTAAGCTAAACACAAGAGCTGTACGTGTTTACATTAATCTTGTGATTTTACATGGCTTAACAGAACGCATTGCTCATGAGCATTATAAGTGTAGGGTTAATACCTAGAGTGCCATCTGCTGTTAAAAACTTGCATAAAGCGCTATCTACTGCTAAAAACTAGCCTAAAGCGCCATCTGTTGTTTAAAAAAGTAGCTCGGATTCGATTCAAAACTGTATGAATAGAAAATCCCAAAATCAAACCAGGATCAATTTCTTGTCTAACCTTTATGATGTTTTATTTTCTTAGCACATTAAAATTATTTACAAAACTATAGACATTATTAGAGGTCTTGGGCGGCGTGGTGGCGCAGTGGGTAGCACTTTTGCCTTATAGCAAGAAGGTCGCTGGTTCGAGTCTCGGCTGGGTCAGTTGGCACATTTCTGTGTGGAGTTTACATGTTCTCCCCGTGTTCATGTGGGTTTCCTCCCGGGTGAACTGGTTTCCCCCACAAGTCCAAAGAAATATATTTTGAAAACATTTTTTAGATGTAAACAAATGGCCAAATTCAGAGCTTTAGTGTCCTTTGATCATGCAGGGGGCAGGATGCTTGAGACTGTAGAGGTGATATAATTGGACAAAACATCTGATGAAAAAATGCTGTAATGTAGTCATATGTTTTGCACATATCTTTTAATGGATTTTGGAATTGTTTTGGATCACACTGACATACAGATTACATTAATACTAACATAAATATTATGAGGCAAATAAATAAATAGCTCTGTCATGCAGGTTTGCACTTTTCAACATCAGAAAAACAGGCCCTCCTAAATAAATCATGCTGCACAGCTTTTAGTCCAAGATCTTGTCATTTAAAGACTGGATTACTGTAGTGCTCTTCTAGCTGGACTCCTACCGGACACAAGAATTCATTTTTAAACAGATATTTAAACAAACAAAACAGAGACAAAATAATTTTATTGCATTTTTTATTGTTTTTCTCCTTCTCCTTCCTCCATCATCCTCTCATCCTCCTCCTCTTACTTCTCCTCCTCATCATCCTTCTGCTCATCCTACTGCTGATTTTCTTCTTTCTGTTTCTCTTCTTCACCCCTTCCTCCTTTATCTCCACTTTCAAATCCATCATCTCAATGTCCTCCTCCTCATTCTCCTCACTTTCCTTCTCCTCTTTCATCCTGCTCCTCTCCTTCTCCTCTTTCCTCCTGCTCCTTCGCTCCTTCTTCTCCTCTTTCATCCTTCTCCTCCTTTTCCTTCCTTCTTTCTCCTCCTCCTCCTTAATCTTGTCCACCACCTTCTCCATCATTGTCTCATTTATTTTCTCCTCTTTTATCTTTCTCTCTTTCCTTCCATCCTCCTCTTTAATCTTTTCCTCCTCCTTCTCCATTTCTGTCTCTTCCATCTTCTTCTCCTCTTTATTCCTTCTCCCCCTCTTTCTCTTCTTCTTGTCTTTCATCTCCTCCTCCATAATCCTGTCCTCCTTCTCCTCCTCTTGTTCTCTGCAGGATAAATCAATTTGTGTCAGTATGATTTCTATTTTACTGACATGCATCTCGTCCTCCACACAGCATTCTTCGTGTATGATGGCAGAATCCACTTCCAGACATTTCTCAAGATTGGAGCGGCACAGAAAGTCATCTGTTAGAAGAGAAATGAAGTGGTTACACATTTTACACTGTCATTTTCAACATGTCTGTGTGAAGAATACATTTTATTAATATTATTATAGACTGATATGTTGATGTAAATATGTTTATTTACCTTCAGTGCCTTTGTCTGGTGAGTTTGGGAGCTCTTTTTGTTCCTCCTCTTCATCCTCCATCTTCTCTTTATTGGGGGTGAGGCATGAGATTTTCAGGTGTTTCCTGCACGCTTTGAGAAACGATGCCAGCCGGCTTTTTTTCTTCCTCTTCTCTTTCACCTCATCTGTTAAAAGAAAAACGATAGTTGACACTTTTCCACAGTCATTTGAGAGGAAATACACTGATAAAAGAGGATTCAAAGACGATTCCCTGGATTTAATAAAAAATTTTAAGTTAAGTGGTTGTAAACTATTTATATGGGGTGAATTTTAAGAAACAAATTAAGTTGAACATTACTAAATTTTATTTGTTTGTTTAAATTTAAAACATATAAATTGTTTGCAACACTTCTGCAGACTTTTTTTTTTTCAGTGTACTACTTTATTAAGGGATTGGAGGCTAAATCCGTATCCAGAAAGCTGAAAATGAGTTACAAGTTCATTTTACTGAATTGTTTTATTAAGATACATATACCTGAATATGTAATAGTAATATAATAATATGTAATAGTAACATAATAATATGTAACAAGTGCGGGGCGGAGTGAGACACGCAACTCCCCACTGAACAGCAGCCTTTCACCGGTTCAGCACTCACAGACACACCGGTACGAGAACCAGCACCGTTTCAGCGACATGTGGATAACAAACAACGAATGAACGAATACAATTATTACTTTTAAATATTATATATATATATATATATATATATATATATATATATATATATATATATATATATATATATATATATATATATATATATATATATATATATAAATCCTACACACACGTGCACACACACATACATACATACATACACTGAGTCAATGCTATGTCAAATAAACATAATTTTGTGCCCTTTATGTTACACAAGGCTTAATTTCTTGAATTAAAAATAATAATAATTTAAACTCTGACAACATTCGAGATAAAGAAATCAAATCAACAGTAAAAATTATTTTGAAATTTTATTTTTGTTTAAAATTTTACAGATGGCTAGATTTCTTTATCTCAAATGGTTACTATTTTTTGTATTAAAGTTTTTTTTATGTATATTTAATAAATAAAGTGCTAATTCCAAAAACATTGGAGCATTGTGCAATAACCAGGGTGTTTTTGAACACTTGGGTACTGGTTTTGTTGTATAATTTCATATGGTCAAATTGTTTAATTCATTCATATTATTATTATTATTATTATTACTATTATTAACTGAGAAATTAAGCATTGTGCACCATAAAGGGCACATATTTATGTCTATCTGACGTAGTTTTGACTCAAACTATAACAGAAGCAAAGAATTTAATTGGTTTGAAACCAAATTTCTAATGAATGTTGAATCTCAAACTAACTTTACCACTTTGTATGACCTTTATTCATCCAAACGAGCAAAGTAGTTTAAATTTTTTATGCATAAATGTGTTCTTTGAGCTTGGTATGATTACAGTTGAAAAGACACATGAAATATTTTGGCCGTTTTTTTGGTCTACGGTGAATGTAGGACCTCTCAAATTTAATCTAAGATATATTCATTTGTGTCCACAAGATGGTCTCAGAGGATTGGAACTACATGAGGGTGAGTAATTAATAACAGAATTTAAATTTTTGCCTGAACTAATCCTCAAACTGGGCAGAATGGGGTTTAAATAATCTTAAATCAGGGAAACCACTTAACAGTGTTGGCCTATACCACTCACCATTGCAGTTTTCAGGTGTTTGATTGAGCTGCTTATTTTTCTGGTCAGCTCTGAGGAAAGAGGGCAGTTTGAAGAAGCTCTTTTTGCTTGGCTTCTCCACCATTGTTTTCATCCTCGATTTGTCTTCCTCCAGTTGGACACTCATTGTTGAGGGTGTGTTACTGGGAAATGTATGGTCAACAATCATAGTGGTGGCAATCTCGGTCTTACACCGTGGATTGCCAAAAAACTTCGAGGTATGTAGCCACTCGGACATCCACAAACCACTAATAACTTGAAAATCCGCTAATTTGAAAAGTCGTGAATAGCTGGAGATCTTTGGTCAGTACCAATCAAAAACACTGCTACAACCTCTACAAACCACTACTGCAAACCCACTGAGGCTTTACAGTGTTCCAAGGCTTTACATACAGCTTAGAACGCGTTCTAAATTGTGATTCTAAACGGTCTACTGTAACTATGGTAACAGGACACTTCTCTGAAAGGTTTTTTTTTTAAAGAGAAATGACTGAGGATGAATTAAAAGTACATAAAAACAAATCTCACCTGGATAAATTCCTTTATAAGCAACCAGCTGTTTTATTTGTGAGTTTTAAATAATATTTTATTAGAAATTGACATATTTGATGGCAAAAGACTAAAAAAAAGGTTTTGTGAAACTCAAACAACAGAACACACTTCATATATACATTTTAAATAACGTATTACAAAAAAAAAAACATAATTGCAATACTACTGTAGGCTACTACACTCTCAGAAATAAAGGTTCGAGAGCTGACACTGGGGTGGTATCTTTTTAAAAGCTACACATTGGTACTTAAAGGGTCCCTATTAATACATCAAGGTACATATTAGTACCCAAGAAGTTCAAAAGTGTACCTCTTAAAATGTTTATGTACAAATAAAACTTTTGAGGTATCATTATGGGCCCTTTTAGTGTAAATGTGTATCTTTTGAAAAGGTACCACCCCAGTGACAGCTCTTGTACCTTTATTTCTGCATACATCATAGAAGTGAATGGATCTAATTATCTTGGCATAACTCTAGACATTAATTTAAAATTTTATTGTCATGTTAAAAATATAAGTAAGAAAGTTAAGCCAAGACTAAACAGTTTTCGTTTTATTAGTAGGTTTTTAACATATCAAACTTCAAAATTAGACATGCACACAATGATATTCTCTAACTTGACGTATTGCATTACATCATGGTCACAAGCCTATACATTGAAGCCTGTTGACTCAATATATGAAAAAGCAGTTAAAATTATGGACTTAAAGCCTATGAAATGGCATCATTGTGAAGTTTTATGTAAACATAACCTTTTTAGTTTAGATAGTTTTATTAAATTTAATCATCTTAAATTGGTTTTTAAATGTTTAAATAATCATGTTCCAATGCTGTTTTCTGATCTAATCAGTAGACATCAAACCTCGTACAGAGTCACACGGGCAACTGCTAATGGTGACTGTCTAGTGCCAAAGTGTAAGACCTCATTTGGTCAATTGGTTTTCTCTGTAAAGGGAGCCAAACTGTGGAATGATTTACCTGTTAAGTAATATAAATATTTTTAGTAGTGTTCTTGAAAAGTGGTTAAAAACAAAACAGCAGTGTTTGCACAAATAGTCTACTATTATTTTGTTGGGTCATGTCGCCTTTGCTTTTGCCTTCAGTAATTTTATGTGAAGAATTATATGTTGTGAATATGTAATTATTATATTTTCATTTTGTCAAGCCTCCTGTGGACAGGTGTTGAGAATGAGCAAGTCTGCTAAAACACTTAAACAAATGCATTTGGTTGTCCAGTGTAACTGTGATGTCCATGACAAAAAAAAATAAATAAATCAAATCGGCATGCAAGAAGGTCGCTGGATCGAGCCTCGGCTGGGTCAGTTACCATTTCTGTTTTTTTTTCTTAGCCACACAACTCACAAGTATGGCTCATTAACTGTACATAGTTTGTGAGCTTATTTTTTATTTGTGAATTTATTGTATTTAGTTTTACATTAAGAAGGTTCCACTTAATATATTTTTAACATGCAGAGGGTTTTGACTTTCAATGCTGGGGCCCCATACCTGGAATTGCTTTGGGCCCCCAAATCACTAAGTCTGTCCCTGACTGCAGGTATAGGTAATCACAGTAGTGAACGGTTTTCTAATCAGGACAGTGGGCTGATAACAGCATTATAGCGAGTGCAGTATTGCTTTATAATTTGAGTCAGAGGAATGAAAGTAGCTTTACTGTGGAATAGAACACCATATACCTTTAACTCATTATCAGTTACAGGAAATATCAAGTGATAGAGCATTTAGATTTATATTTTGAGAGCCTCTTAAGTTTACTAGACTGGACAGGACTGGCTTTTCTCTTAATTGTTAAGTTGTGTCTCCATAGGGTGGCGCAGTGGGTAGCACAATCGCCTCACAGCAAGAAGATCGCTGGTCGAGCCTCGGCTGGGTCAGTTGGCATTTCTGTGTGGAGTTTGCTTGTTCTCCCTGTGTTCGTGTGGGTTTCCTCCAGGTGCTCCGGTATCCCCCGCAAGTCCAAAGACATGCTATAGGTGAATTGGGTATGCTAAAATTGACCATAGGGAATGTGTGTGAATGAGTTTGTATGGATGTTTCCAAGTGATGGGTTGCAGCTGGAAGGGCATCTGCTCCGTAAAAAACATATGCTGTATAAGTTGGCGGTTCATTCCACTGTGGCGACCCCAGATTAATAAGGGACTTAGCCGACAAGAAAATGAATGAATGCCATAATTAGGGCAACTGAAATGTGGATGTAAACTGAACGTTTCTGATAAAAATATGCAACTAGATATTAAAGTTTGAGGACAAACTTTATGGTGGCTTGAAAAGCCGAGTCTGAATTAGCATGTTACTAGCCTGAATTAGCAAGTAACTAGCATGATTCTAACATAAATTAGCATGTAACTAGCATGATTCTAGCATGAATTAGCATGTTTCTAGCATGAATTAGCATGATTCTAGCATGAATTAGCATGTTACTAGCATGTTTCTAGCATGAGTTAGCATGTTACTAGCATGTTTCTAGCATGAATTAGCATGTTACTAGCATGATTCTAGCATGAATTAGCATGTTACTAGCATGTTTCTAGCATGAATTAGCATGTTACTAGCATGTTTCTAGCATGATTTAGCATGTTATTAGCATGCTTCTAGCATGAATTAGCATGTTTCTAGCATGAATTAGCATGTTATTAGCATGATTCTAGCATGAATTAGCATGTTACTAGCATGATTCTAGCATGAATTAGCATGTTACTAGCATGTTTCTAGCATGAATTAGCATGTTACTAGCATGATTCTAGCATAAATTAGCATGAATTAGCATGTTACTAGCATGATTCTAGCATGAATTAGCATGTTATTAGCATGATTCTAGCATGTTACTAGCATGATTCTAGCATGAATTAGCATGTTACTAGCATGATTCTAGCATGAATTAGCATGTTACTAGCATGATTCTAGCATGGATTAGCATGTAACTAGCATGATTCTAGCATGAATTAGCATGTTACTAGCATGTTTCTAGCATGAATTAGCATGTTACTAGCATGATTCTAGCATGAATTAGCATATTACTAGCATGATTCTAGCATGAATTAGCATGTTACTAGCATGTTTCTAGCATGATCTAGCATGTTACTAGCATGATTCTAGCATGTTACTAGCATGTTTCTAGCATGAATTAGCATGTTACTAGCATGATTCTAGCATGAATTAGCATGTTATTAGCATGATTCTAGCATGAATTAGCATGTTACTAGCATGATTCTAGCATGAATTAGCATGTTACTAGCATGATTCTAGCATGAATTAGCATGTTACTAGCATGATTCTAGCATGGATTAGCATGTAACTAGCATGATTCTAGCATGAATTAGCATGTTACTAGCATGTTTCTAGCATGAATTAGCATGTTACTAGCATGATTCTAGCATGAATTAGCATGTAACTAGCATGTTTCTAGCATGAATTAGCATGTTACTAGCATGTTTCTAGCATGAATTATTATGTTGTTAGCATGATTCTAGCATGAATTAGCATGTTTTTAGCATCATTCTAGCATGAATTAGCATGTTACTAGCATGATTCTAGCATGGATTAGCATGTTACTACCATGATTCTAGCATGAATTAGCATGTTACTAGCATGATTCTAGCATGGATTAGCATGTTACTAGCATGATTCTAGCATGAATTAGCATGTTACTAGCATGTTTCTAGCATGAATTAGCATGTAACTAGCATGATTCTAGCATTAATTAGCATGTAACTAGCATGTTACTAGCATGATTCTAGCATGAATCAGCTTGTTTCTAGCATGAATTAGCATGTTGTTAGCATGATTCTAGCATGAATTAGCATGTTACTAGCATGACTAGCATGTCACTATCGTGTTGCTAGCACCTTTCTAGCAAGATTAGCATGTCAGTAGGAAGTTTAAACTGTTAGCATGTGTTAAAAAAGCTAGTCACAGTCTCTGGGACAGTTGCTAGGGTGCTGAAATTGGTTGCTAGGGAGTGGCTAGTAAGTTTAAAGGTAATCAGTGATTGGCTGCTGGCTAGACTGAGTTGAATGAGGCCAGACTCTAGTCTGTAGGACAGTCTGATGCAGAGTTATGAGCTCACAAAGGTTGATCCAATGTTAAGTAAATGGGAGTCTTTTACAATGGAAGTCTATGGGACAGTTGCTAGGGTGCTGTAAGTGGTTGCTAGGGAGTGGCTAGTAAGTTAAAAAGTCATCAGTTATTGGCTGCTGGCTAGACTGAGTTAAATGAGTCCAGTTAGAAGTCTGTAGGACAGTCTGATGCAGAGTTATGAGCTCACAAAGTTTGACCCAATGTTAAGTCAATGGGACTTTTGGGATTTTTCTGGGTCGTTTTTCGGAAAACCCAAGGTCGGATCAGTTAGAAAAGATATAGCAACCCGAGTCAGACCAGTTCGAAGGTTTGACGAAAGTTTGAAGTATGTAGCTTGAAAGGCCTAGGAGGAGATACACTTAGAAATTAGTCTCAGAAGAAGAAGAAGAAGAATAATAACTAGATATTAAAGTTTGAGGACAAACTTTATGGTGGCTTGAAAAGCCGAGTCTAAAAGTTTGAAGTCGTTTTAAAGTGTAAACTAGCATGATTCTAGCATGAATTAGCATGATTCTAGCATGAATTAGCATGTAACTAGCATGATTCTAGGATGAATTAGCATGATCCTAGCATGAATTTGCATGTAACTAGCATGATTATAGCATGGATTAGCATGTATTAGCATGTTGTTAGCATGATTCTTGCATGAATTAGCATGTTTCTAGCATAGTTCTAGCATGAATTAGCATGATATTAGCATGATTCTAGCATGAATTAGCATGTTTCTAGCATAGTTCTAGCATGAATTAGCATGTTATTAGCATGATTCTAGCATGAATTAACATGTTACTGGCATGATTATAACATGAATTAGCATGTTACTAGCATGATTCTAGCATGAATTAGCATGTTATTAGCATGATTCTAGCAGGAATCAGCATGTAACTAGCATGATTCTAGCATGAATTAGCATGTTACTAGCATGTTTCTAGCATGAATTAGCATGTTGTTAGCATGAATTAGCATGTTTCTAGCATGATTCTAGCATGTTACTAGCATGTTACTAGCATGTTTCTAGCATGAATTAGCATGTTACTAGCATGATTCTAGCATGAATTAGCATGTAACTAGCATGATTCTAGCATGAATTAGCATGTTACTAGCATGTTTTTAGCATGAATTAGCATGATTCTAGCATGAATTAGCATGTTACTAGCATGTTTCTAGCATGAATTAGCATGTTTCTAGCATGAATTAGCATGTTATTAGCATGAATTAGCATGTTATTAGCATGATTCTAGCATGAATTAGCATGTTACTAGCATGAATTAGCATGTTATTAGCATGATTCTAGCATGAATTAGCATGTTACTAGCATGATTCTAGCATGAATTAGCATGATTCTAGCATGAATTAGCATGTTACTAGCATGATTCTAGCATGAATTAGCATGTTACTAGCATGTTTCTAGCATGAATTAGCATGTTACTAGCATGATTCTAGCATGAATTAGCATGTTACTAGCATGATTCTAGCATAAATTAGCATGTTATTAGCATGATTCTAGCATGAATTAGCATGTTACTAGCATGATTCTAGCATGAATTAGCATGTTACTAGCATGTTTCTAGCATGAATTAGCATGTTACTAGCATGATTCTAGCATGAATTAGCATGTTACTAGCATGTTTCTAGCATGAATTAGCATGTTACTAGCATGATTCTAGCATGAATTAGCATGTTACTAGCATGTTACTAGCATGAATTAGCATGTTTCTAGCATGAATTAGCATGTTATTAGCATGATTCTAGCATGAATTAGCATGTTACTAGCATGTTTCTAGCATGAATTAGCATGTTACTAGCATGATTCTAGCATGAATTAGCATGTTACTAGCATGATTCTAGCATGAATTAGCATGTTACTAGCATGATTCTAGCATGAATTAGCATGTTACTAGCATGAGTCTAGCATGAATTAGCATGTTACTAGCATGATTCTAGCATGGATTAACATGTTACTAGCATGATTCTAACATGAATTAGCATGTTACTAGCATGTTTCTAGCATGAATTAGCATATTGTTAGCATGATTCTAGCATGAATTAGCATGTTTCTAGCATGAATTAGCATGTAACTAGCATGATTCTAGCATTTATTAGCATGTAACTAGCATGTTACTAGCATGATTCTAGCATGAATCAGCTTGTTTCTAGCATGAATTAGCATGTTGTTAGCATGATTCTAGCATGAATTAGCATGTTACTAGCATGACTAGCATGTCACTATCGTGTTGCTAGCACCTTTCTAGCAAGATTAGCATGTCAGTAGGATGTTAAAACTGTTAGCGTGTGTTAGAATAGCTAGTCACAGTCTCTGGGACAGTTGCTAGGGTGCTGAAATTGGTTGCTAGGGAGTGGCTAGTAAGTTTAAAGGTAATCAGTGATTGGCTGCTGGCTAGACTGAGTTGAATGAGGCCAGACTCTAGTCTGTAGGACAGTCTGATGCAGAGTTATGAGCTCACAAAGGTTGATCCAATGTTAAGTAAATGGGAGTCTTTTACAATGGAAGTCTATGGGACAGTTGCTAGGGTGCTGTAAGTGGTTGCTAGGGAGTGGCTAGTAAGTTAAAAAGTCATCAGTTATTGGCTGCTGGCTAGACTGAGTTAAATGAGTCCAGTTAGAAGTCTGTAGGACAGTCTGATGCAGAGTTATGAGCTCACAAAGTTTGACCCAATGTTAAGTCAATGGGACTTTTGGGATTTTTCTGGGTCGTTTTTCGGATAACCCAAGGTCGGATCAGTTAGAAAAGATATAGCAACCCGAGTCAGACCAGTTTGAAGGTTTGACGAAAGTTTGAAGTATGTAGCTTGAAAGGCCTAGGAGGAGATACACTTAGAAATTAGTCTCAGAAGAAGAAGAAGAAGAAGAAGAAGAAGAAGAAGAAGAAGAATAATAATAAGTTTAAGATAGATAACAGTATGCTGGCTTTTCAAGCCACCATAATAAGTTTAAGATAGATAACAATATGCTGGCTTTTCAAGCCACCATAATAACCATAACATAAAAGGTGTTGTGGGAAGTAATCCATTAGGATTTATTGGTTTTAATCCTTAACATGACACCAATAAAAGGCAAAAAATTACCACTAGAGACCCACAGAACTAATAGAGTTTCTATTGAAATCAATACAATTTCCATTATAACCAACAAACCCATCAGAACTTCTGCGATGGTTTCTATTATTTAAACAGCAGGATGTCACTGCCCCATACCTCTCACCTAACAACATCATATTCAGAAAAATATCATTTAAATGGGGGGTTTTAAAACATGACATAGGCTATTAGTGATTTGATAAATATGTTTTAAAAATCCCTCATTTTTAGAAGCCCCGGAAGCTGGCTTGCGCTCTACGGTGCCCTCTGCAGCCTGGAGGTGGAACGGTAGCTTTGATCTCTGACCTAAAGCCTCAAACGTCATGGCAATTACATAAAATCTCGCTTTGGTTCTTGAATTTACTGGTCGTCGAAATCTCCGATCGCCAGGTATTTTTTTGGTAGGACAGAAGTAAAGCGTTAACGACTGCTTGGATGTTTTTTGCTAACTTCCTGTGAGTGTGATGAGGAAGTGTAAACAGCTCGCATGGAGGGCGTGTCTCTCTTATATGTTCCTGAATCTGTGATCATGGGGATTTCTCTTTAAAACATGTGTCTTTAGTGCTAGATTATGGGGGACGCGGCGGTAGCGAAGCGGCGGGAGCAGCTGACGCGGTGGTCGGGCTCCAGTACGGACAAAGAGCCGGCGGTGCCGCGGAGTCGCTGGAGAGGAGAGACGAGCACCAGAGCTCCTGATGGAGGCAGACCAGACACCAATGAGCGGCAGAAAAAAAACAGGTTTGGAGATTCATCACCAACACCAAAACAAAAAGAACGTTTTACAACTAATTAGCCATATAATAATTCCTCGATGTAAACAAGCATTCTGGAGGATATCTGAATAAACCAGTCCCCGTGTTTCTGAGCTTAACGCTTTAATTAAGATACCCAGATTTAGTTGGCTATTTCTGGTGTCAAGGACCATCTGTCATGCATTGGATTACAATCTGCTTCAACGCCTTTGCTTATTAGTCCATTTTTTAGAAAACCAAAGAAGCTATTATTATTCTTCATAAAGCCTCATAAAAGCTGAAGCTAATGGTTGCAGTTGTGTAAACTGAATTACAGTATTTTTTGAGAAGGGTTTTGATTTTAATTCACATTACCCCAGTCCTTGATTTGTGACCACGGGGCTAGTGTAAGCCTTTGGTCATATACTCATATCTTGTTTTTGATGTATTATTACATGTATGAGTTAGTAAAGGTGTAGTGGCTGTTACTGTGAATGGTTT
Organism: Danio aesculapii; assembly: GCF_903798145.1. Taxonomy (NCBI): domain Eukaryota; kingdom Metazoa; phylum Chordata; class Actinopteri; order Cypriniformes; family Danionidae; genus Danio; species Danio aesculapii. The sequence continues at coordinate 20,426,653 of NC_079440.1, read as the reverse complement.
GAGGTGACACAATGATGCCCAATACAGTTTCCAGATAGTCTGTCTCCCTTCTCTCAGGTGGCGGGTAACATTTGAGAAAACTGCAGAGTTCCTAGCAGTGTGTGCTAGCGGCGACACGGAGGAGGCCAAAGCGATGCTGAGAGAAGTGTTATTAAATGGAGAGGATGATGTGGTGAACTGTGCCAATGCAGATGGAATAACAGCTTTACACCAGGTAAGAACTCTTCTGCATTTCATGCGTTAAAAAAAAGGAAAGAAATCATTTTAAAATGAATATATAATTTGTCTGACGGCACAGACTGCAGTGCTGTTTTGCAACAATGGTTTCTGGACATTTTATTTTGCAGGGTCTCTTTTAATTGTAACTGTAAAAACATTTTAATTGCAAGTTTTTGTGTTTTACATTTAATCAATCATGCTGGTGTTTTAATTTTTGCTTATTTCTGTAAAAATCTCATAAACTATACACAATGTTTTTTTTTCCCTCCTTACAGGCCTGTATTGATGGCAGTATGGAGATGGTAGATTTTCTTCTGTCTCATGGTGCCAATGTTAACCAGGTGGACAGTGAGGGTTGGACTCCTCTTCACGTGGCTGCGTCCTGTGGAAACCTGGAGATAGCAGAGTATGTTATGAATGACTTCTAATATGTATATTTCAATAGGGCTAGGCGGCATGACAAAAATCTCATATCCTGATATTGATATAGAACCATTTCTATAAATTTATTCAATTATTCATTTATACAGGGTGCCTTAACTTAAAAAGTCTTAATGTCTTAAATTGCAAAAACTAAATTTTAGGTGTTAAAAAGTCTTACCCAAATATTTTGTTGTCGGTTTTAATTAATCTCAAACAGGTTATTAATTTTCCTAAGTTCCGTTGTTACAAACATAGTTCGTTGATTTGACATTTCCCAAATCCATCGTTCCAATGAACATTCGTAAACTGAATCGCAAACTTCTATACTTGCAACTACACCTCTGGAGCTGTAGTTAGAAACATAGTTCCTGGCTGTGTTCTATTTTCATATTATTTTTAAAGTTCAGTTTTAGGGATCTTCATGTTTACAATAGCACTCCCTTAGCAGTGCACTTTGAAAACATTGATGTCATTTTGAACACAGCCGTGGCTCATGACGAAAGCTATAGGTGACCTATTATTTAAAAGCGGAATTTATGTTATGTTTCCAAAGCTTGTGAAAACATAAATAAATGGCATACGTTAATGCTTTTAATTTATAGTAGGTTATTTATTAAGTATGTGTACTGTATATGACATGGGCCTACTGGTTGGAACAATTATGCAGTGGTTTGCATGTGTCAAATTGTAAAAGTAGACTTTTCAAAAAATAAATGAAATAAACAATATCCTACTTAATAATAATAATAATCGTCATCATCATTAATATTATTAATTTTTTTTTTTCATTTCCTAATGAATAATAGATATTACATTTAATTTCTTAATAAATAGCCTCATTATTTATTTATTTATATGATTTTATATATATCATTAGAATACTTGTTAGATTTGTAAGTGATTTTATGTTAATTTAGAATAGATTATGGAATGTTTTAAAGGGCACCTATGGTAAAAAACTTTACAAGCTGTTTGGACAGAAATGTGTGTAAGTATAGTGTATAAACTGTCATATTGGGGTGAAATAAACACACCTAGTCCTTTTTTTTTTCAAATTTAACAAGATAAAAACGGTAGACCAATTGGAGCGGTTTTCAGATCGACCGCAACTTTACGTAGGAGTGCGGTCCCCCCGCCCACCAATATTGATTGACAGCTGCGCGCATTAACATGTCCCAGTAGTCACGTGTATAATCATATCAACAAGAGAGGACGAGCGCAAATCAACCGGGAATAAAAGGTCTGTTCAGTTTGCTAGGTTCAACATGATCAAGAGTGAGTTTTACAAGTTTAAAATGTTTTAAAACAGTGCATGTGTGTAATGAATTATAGCGATTCACTTCAGATTCACTTAATCAGCACAGCCGCATGTCAGAACAATTATAAAAGAAGATGCTTCAGTCCCGCTTTGTGGACATTAAATCAGGTTTATTTTGTACATTAACATAACAGATATCCATACAGCAGTGGATATTACCAGTATCATGTCACATATGCGTGCAAAACAAGTGCAAAGCTTAACGCGCTGTCTCTCTCTCTGTGTCTGTGTGTGTCTGCGCTATGTGTGTGTGTGTGTGTGTCTGCGCTATGCTTGTGTGTATGTCTGCGCTATGTGTGTGTGTGTGTCTACGCTATGTGTGTGTGTGTGTGTGTGTGTGTCTGCGCTATGTGTGTGTGTGTATGTGTCTGCGCTATGTGTGTGTGTCCTCTCTGTGTGTGTGCGTGAACTTTGTAATGATATTGTGTGTGACTCATTGTTGCAAATCCACAAAAAAATGAATTAAATACTCATTGATAAAGTTCTTACTGTAGTATTTTTCACACATGTTACGTGAGATCTGCTTCCTGAGGCAGCCGAGGGCGGCGATTGCTGACAGGCACATGGGAACAGTGGGCGGGGAGGACTAGCCTTAAAGGCCCAGTACAAAAAACAGCAACAACTTTTTTTCAGCTGTAATATAGACTCTTCAAACAGCTATAATAAATAATCTGATGGGTGTTTTGAGCTGAAACTTTACAGACACATTCTGGGGACACAAAAGACTTATATTAAATATGACAAAAATGGTAACCTATGTGCCCTTTAAAACATAGGCCCTAAATGTGCCATTTACACCTATTTCAATTAATATGGAATACGAGTGTTTTTATCAAAACTAATATTGGATTTTTTTTTAAATGCGTGTGCGTGTAAAACAATATAATTTGCACAAAGAAATTATGGGGTTCTTCTCTAAAGAAGTTGTTACCACCCTGTTTAGTGTATCATTATGGATGTTTATTTGGGAAACGCACCCCTGAATGACACCCATCAGCAGTCCATCTCAACAGACCTTTTAACAAAAGTAAATTTTTTTTAGCTCTACTTGCAATATGGTTTACTTATCTACCTTAAAATAACATTTGTTTAAAAGTTATCCATGTATTTTTAGTGTATACAACTGAAATTTCATTCACGATGGGCCTAAAAAGTCTTAAATTTGACTTTTGACTTTAGGGCAAATGTTTGATTTAAAATATATATAATTCTAGAATAAATAAAATATAATACACTTTTCAACACCAAAATTAAAGGTGTAACATTAAAAAGAATTGCAAAATAAAATGAAAAATGTAATTGTAATTTCAAAATGAGCTTTCTCACGGTTTTATTTTTGTTTCTGTCTGCATCCCTATAATTAATGTATATTAAGTACTACCCTAAACAACGTATTAAACAAAAGTACTACCCTAAATGATAAGTATAATATGAAGTGATATACTTTTTAATTTGGTCCATTACAATAAATATTGCACAGCTGTTTAGATTATTATGGGGTTTAACTTACAATTTTCTAATGTTTTAAATATAAATTTATGCATTTGGTAGATGCTGTTATACAAGGCAATTGAAGGTACACATTTTACCAGTCATAGCTTTTGCGTGGTATCAAACCCACAACCTTGGTGTTGTTTGCACCATTCTCTACTTACTATTTAAGATACAGGAACAATATTGTTATGACCGAGTCAGTAAATAACTAACTAGCATTCAGTATTCTGCAACTAATTGCAACTAATATTAAGGTTTATGGTTGTTCTGTCTGAAACGCATGTTTCAAAAGCATAACAAAACCTTTGCACATCGTATACAGTTAGTATCAATTATGTCAGAAATGCATCTTGTGAATCTCAGAATACATAAAATCAGTTAAAATGAGATATAACAACTTAAAGTAAATAAGCCTAAAACTTACAATTTAGCAATATATATACATACCAAAATTCCTTTTAAAATTCATTTAAATTAGGAAGCAATGATAATTATTAAGCGACTAATGAATGATAATTATTAATGGGAGGCTGTTGACATCCAGCTCCCCTCGCTGGGTATAACGCTGGGTATATAGAGTTTTAAAGTCAAGCCATATTCTCATTTAAACCTATTACTAAACATAACTCATTCGACCAACAGAGGTGGAGCTGGATTAGACCAAACCCCATCCATTGCGCCTAGAGAGGCAGAGTTGAATGTTTTTTTTGGCCCTGCCCTGAACACTGTTTGAAAAGACTAGGATTAAATTTATGTCATCAGATGAGGACTTCATAATATAGTCAGTACCCACCCACATCCTTTGAACACAAGAGGTCACTCTATTACCATTTTGCTAATGAGAGCAGCGGGGTAGTCATTAATTGGAACAGATATTGCAATGAGTGTGTGTTCTACACACAGGCTTTAAGGCCCTTTGGCCTAGGAGAACATAAGGGTGGGTTTGGGGGGAGTCCAATAATAGAGTGTGCGTGGGTCAACCTCAGTCAGCTGGGGTCTCATTTATAAATGTGGCCCATGCACTAAACTACTTCCCATGCAAAAGTTGTGATGTATAAAAACAAACTCGAATATATATATATATATATATATATATATATATATATATATATATATATATATATATATATATATATATATATATATATATATATATATACATACACACACACAAGGGAGTAGCGGACATTTTAAAAGTGAGGGGGCGGCTGTATGAGATCATACGTTCATATAATTATTAATCACCTGTTTCTAAATGGTCTATCTCTAAAAGTGTGGGGGACACATCCCCCCCTCCCCCCGTTTGCTACGCCCCTGCATACACATACACATATGCATGCATACATACACACAGTTGAAGTCAGAATTATTAGCCCCCTTTGAATTTTTTTTCTTTTTAAAATATTTCCCAAATTATGTTTAATAGAGCAAGGAAATTTTCACATTATGTCAGATAATATTTTTTCTTCTGGAGAAAGTCTTATTTGTTTTATTTAGGCTAGAATAAAAGCAGTTTAATTAAAAAATAATAATAATTTAAGGTGAAAATTATTAGCCCTTTTAAGCTATATTTTTTTCGATAGTCTACAGAACAAGCCATTGTTAAATTAAATTTTATTTATTTCCATCAGATTTCTGCTCCAGCATGGGGCATCACTCTGCTCAGTGAACTGTGATGGTGACGTACCCCTGGACATTGCAAAAGATGAAGACACACAGATGCTGCTGCAGAAGCACATATTAACACAAGGTTAGACAACATTCTTCAGCATACCTTTTATGCTTCACACAAGAAATGCATATACTGTAGGTTTAAAGCAGGGACATGCGGTTAGTGGAGGCAGGTGAGGCAGTCCTCCCATGCCATCATGAGATGTATACTAATGATAAAATAAATATTTATCCACTGATCTGTGCTATAAATGCAATTTCTGTATGATTCAAATGATTTCAATAATTTTTATGATCACAATAATCACTGTATTTTGCATAAATCCTGTTCATTACAGGATAGGAAGCGAGCTGAGGCAGCACCGAGCTGTGCCTCACGTCAGATTGTGCAATCCCCTTCACACTGACTTAAGCACGCGCCTTTTTCTCACTCAGAAGCTCATTCTCACTCATTTTCATTAGATCAAGTTAATTAAATCCTTCATATTTTTTATGTTATGCAGAAGTGCACCAACCCTCATAATTAATCTATTTCTCATCAGGCATGGATTTGGAAGCAGCGAAGCGGGCAGAAGAGGAATGGATCATGCATGATGCCCGACACTGGCTCACAGATGGACTTCCTGCTAATTTATGCCAACCCCGAACTGGTGCAACTCCCTTACATGTAGCTGCAGCAAAAGGATATTTGGAGGCCATTAAGTAAGTGTGAATGCAAATAAAAAGTGTTTTCTTGTAGGATTGTTTAATCATATGAAATAAAATATCTTGGTAAGTCTTTAGGGAGCATTTCAACCAGTTAGTTAACAGCCTTTGCTCATGCAGTGTGTTCTGTCTGATCACAGAGTAGCCATTGTTTACTAATGTCTCTGTGCAAAGTGGAAGAAGAGTAGTGGCTTGTGAAGATGTTCTTCCAGCATAATTTTCCTTACATTGAAGTTTTTGTAGAGCAGAAGTCACTTAAGCTTCCTCTATACTGCATGATATCCCAAAATTTAATTGAAAAAAATAAATAGAAAAATAATTAATGGTATATACCTATATATCTTAAGGACTCCAAGAAGACTTGAAAGTAGGCCTGTCACGATTTCTATTTTTGGTGGTATGATATTGCTATACATTTTGTTGCTATATAAACTATATTAATGTACTTTTAAAACCATTTTGACACTAATAGCATCATAATGCAAGTACACTCTTCCAAAGAACACATATTTTATTCTTAGGAATATTTCATTTAATTATAGTCATTTTAACTATTTAATAATTAGGCATTGGAATCAGAATGTGAAATGTCCAAGGTAAAAAGAACTAGAAAAAAGTAACAGATCTATTTTCAGTCATCAGGCACTCACATGAAAATATACTATAGTAATTTATAGTACATATTATAGTGTTTTTTTTAACCATACTGACATGTACACCTCCAATAGAAGTGTGCAATCAGCTAAAATGTGGTTGGAACAGTTTTTTTTATGTATGGTTGATTTATATTGTATCACCAAAAATTATTGAGGACATGTACACGCGATAAGTCAGTATATTGATTATTGTGACAGTCCTACTTGAAAACATTTTAAAATGTAAAAAAAAAAATTTATGCATTGCTCTCAATCGTTTGCTTTATTTGATCATAGAACCAGGATTCTAAGGTCATGGTCTTAAAAAGACTGGGTGTACAGTTTGTGGTAGCCTAATTTTGAAATTAGAAGTCCAAGTAAACTAACAAACAAAAACTTTACTCACTAAATAACAAATAAAGTGTATTAAAGTGGTCATGAACGTATAACAAGACTTTTAGTTTATTCACTGAAATTTAAGAGGCCATTGTACAAAAACTATATCCTTTAAGTTTCAGAACTGAAAGCGTCTTTCTTTCTGAAATAATAACATTTATTGACACCACACCCAAAAAAAACGCTAGATTCTATAATGTGCCTATCTACGTTGGTAACACTGCTTTCACTAATGAATATCAACGCCTAATTATGTACCCCGACCACTTATTCACACATGACAATAATGCGAAATGACAAATGGTGCTAAACTGAATTGAGAAACTGAACAATAAACAATGGTTAAGATCGCAACATATTGTTTAGTGCCTTGTGGAAAAACACAGTCACTGCTAAACATTTCTTTTGCAAAGTATACACACATGAAAATGACAGACAGCATTGAATTATTTTTTTATGTATTATTTTTAAATCAAGACATTTAACAATTTTTGTTGGCATTGACTTTTTATATTATTAGTTATGAGCTTACAAGATGCTATAGGATTGATTATGGATTTTTTTTATTTCTGAAGAGAACCATTAGATAATCATTAGAATGTTTAGTCTTTTTTTTTTTTTTTATGTCAGCAAACAATGCTAAAACACAACAGCTGTGCATAAAACAATATTACAAAATACAGTAAGACTAAAATGTGAATGTAATGAAGTTGATGACCACCTGGCCACCAGGAAGAAGAAGGTGGAGAGCCAACAGACTTTAAAATAATTTTAATAAGGAAAAAATGAAACCAACAGGTCACAGATCATCACAGAGGCTACCGCCAAACTGAAAGCAAAAGCAAAACATAATATGTCCAGGCCTGGACCTCTCTCATCTTCCACTGCTGTCTCTCCTCCATTTATTATCCAGAGCTCATCCGTAGGACTGGAGACCAAGCTTATAGGACTTATCACTCAAGCACCGGACTCGCCCTATTCCCATGGCTTTTAATATATATATATATATACATATATATATATATATATATATATATATATATATATATATATATATATATATATATATATATATATATATATATATATATATATATATATATATATATATATATATTAGACTATATAAAGCTTACATTAAATTAAGCTCAAATTTGCCTATTTTCAATTGTTTAAAGAGAAGATCTATAACCTCACTAGAGCCTCAGGCACGCAAAATATTTAGTTAATCATTGCAAACTTGACATCACAGCCTGATCATATTATTATTGTGCGTGCGTGCATGCATGCATGTATGTATGTATGTATGTATGTATGTATGTATGTATAGATATTTAAATAAATCATCATAAGTGGACCTCAGATTTTTTTTTTTTAAAGTAGTAAACTATCTCAGAAACAACTACAGAAACTAGGAGAACTAGTGTTAAATGTATTATTATGCAAAGTGTCTATTTTTTGTTTTCCCACTTTGTATGTAAAATAGACTCCTAATATATAACATAATTTTCTATGATTTTGTTCAGTGTTTATACTAAAACTGGAACTGAAACTGTAAACATAGTTCTAGTAATAGTTTTCACTAAAAACCGTCCCTCTCGCTAGCTTGTCATACAGTACCCATAACAATTCAGACATTCAGACTTTTTTGTAACTTAGTTTGGCTGTTAACCTTGAATACAATAGATCAAAATAAATAAAAAATAATATTATATCTCCAATAATATCAGTTGTTTGATTATATTTTAGATTATACACAAGTGTTTTTGAATATTTGTTTTTAATTATTGCTAATTTATGGTGTACATATGTTATATAAATACAAAAACAAAACAAAAAAAAAACTTTTAGCATTCAATTGAACATTTGTTCAGATGACTTTTTTTATTCTATCTGTATCTCAGATTGTTGTGTCAGTGTGGTCTGGATGTCAGTGCCAAAGACTGTGATGGCTGGACTCCTCTCCATGCTGCAGCTCATTGGGGTCAAAGTGATGCCTGTCGTTTGCTTGCTGAGCAGCTGTGTGACATGGAGGCCCATAGTAATAGGGTGAGTTCACTGACAGAGAAGAGATGTGCTAAAAAAATCTTAAACCTTGGTCCTTGTTGACTCATATAATGCAAGTCAATGGTTGCCATTGCTCTAAAAATAAAAAATAAATAAAGTCTGGACTGTCGTGAACACAGGATAGTTTGCAGAAATCATGGGTTAAATGCAGCAATTTATCCACAGATGCTGTAAGTATTTATTTTTATTTTGCTTGTATATGTTTAAAATTCTTAAGGGGTGGCAGCAGCTATTGACTTGCATCATTTGAATGATCACTAGGATCCAACTAAATTTTTTTTTAATGTTCTAATGAATAAAAAAGCCAACTATACCCTGGATGGCCTGAGATTAAGTAAATGAACAGCAAACTTTAAATTTGTCAGAGATGTGAGTGCACGGGAGTCATGCACCCTCAAAGGAAGAGGAAGTGTGGAGCTTCTGTTCTGTATCAAAATGCACCACAGCTCTGCACCAGCAGAAGCAGCAATGCTGTTAGCCATAGTTGTGTTTCACATTGTGTAGGTGGATGTATGTGTGCGTGCATGTTTGTGAGATGATGATGTTGATGATAACTGATCTTTTTTTGTTTTGTTTTTATAAGGGTCAGAGTCCATTTGATGTGGCAGATGAGAGTGTTGCGTCTTTACTGGAAGAGCTGTCTAAAAGACAGGCTAATGTGAGAGAAACACACACATACACCTCTTTCTAAAATCATTTTAGATTCACAAGTATGAAATCCACTGTCTGTGTATGTCGTGGCCTATTGTGCTTATTTACATATTTATGCCATTGGAACCTTAAAATACCTGAAAATAATAATAAAATATTCTACTCAAGTAAAAGTACTGTTACTTCCAAAAATATTACTTAAAGTAGTTACGTCTATAAATCTGCTCAAGTAAAAGTAAAAATTAACTCATTAAAATGTACTCCTGAGTAAATAGTAACTATTTCTTAAAAGGGACAGGAGGATATACATCTCCAATTAGTTGATTTTATTTAAATAAACAACTTGAAAAATTGAAGGACCAATAACAAAAACTTATATAATTATTTAGAATATTTTAAAGATTATCCTATTTAACTATGTAAACAAATTCTAATGCAACATCTATTATGTTATCTAAATTGTGCATAGACAAGTCCCCGATAATATCTAATCCTGGTGCTAATGAACATTAGCAATGCTACGAACACAGTTGGGCATGTTACTTCCAAAATGGAATATAGATTACTAGTTACAGTCATTTTTTTTTCTAATTGGTTACTTTGCGGTATTAATGTCTCCAGACATTTTGTATTACTTTTAGGTTACTTTAACCAAAATAACCACAGAAGTACGACGACATTTTCAAAAGTTTGTCTATGTTTTCATATACATTTTGCTATTAATTGTAATCATTCAAAGAGATTTTTTGTTTTTACAAGGAGTCTGACATTAGCAAGTACTCCACACAGAGATCTGATCATTTGACATCTTTTCTTTTAAATATTAAATATTGGGTGGTGGGGAGCCTCCCTGCATCCATTGTGGTCTGGATCATATCATCTGTGCGCTGCTTTATTTGCACATGGTAATGATCTTTTAGATGTCGAATCAAGTGCAGTGAAGTGTTTCACGCACAAGCCGTGTTGCGCCACTAAGAGTAGGGAATGTAAGAAAATGTAAGTTTAAGATAATTTCTTCAATTCATCTTTATTACTATAGCGCTTTTACAATGTAGACTGTGTCAAAGAGTCTTCACATAGAAGATCATAGTAAATTGAAATGGTGTCAGTCCAGTTTTCAGTGTTGAAGTTCAGTTCAGTGTAATTTAATATTCCCTGCTGGGAGCTAGGCAGACACTGAAGAGCAAATCCATCGATACGTAGCTCCACAGGTCCTTAACCATGCAAGCTAGACACTAGTGACGATATACAGCCATATTGGACTGCTACAAGTGTGATATTGCATTTATCATTTTTCAGTTCAACAGCATAATCAAGTAAATAAAAAGGAAAATCAAACACAGAGATTCTAAAAATCTTTTGTATGAGGAACTACTTTCTTCTGCCATTCATTCACATCTGCAGCTGTCGTAAGAACAGCAGAAACCGTTGCTACTTCACAAACGTCACTTTAGAGCTAGTATTTGAATGATTCTCTAGCGTAATATCTAAAGTGATGACAAAACAGGTGATTTTGCTCGCATTTTAAGATTATAAGGCTGAACGCTATGAAATGCCATCAATCTTCAGAGATTTCCCAGTATTTTTATGTTGCAATCAGGATATCACAATAATTAACCAAAGCAAAGCAAACGCTAGCAAATTACTATAGTATAAATGCAGCACTACAACATACAAAAGAGAGAGATCAACATACAATGTCACCTACCAGTTTTATAATGATTTCATCAACTGTAATGTGAAATTGTTAAAATTGAGTTTTTCTTCTCTAAGGGCTTATAATGTGATGTCTGTCGTCATCTTGTGGTGGAGTGTCAATTGTCTTTACTCTGCTCAGTATGACAGACTGATGGATGCCAATGTGCTGTATCGAAAATTATACCAAAATTATAAATATTTAAAATAGGCACTATCCTTATAAATAAACTGCATTGTTGCAATCTAGTCAACTACATTCTCACCTAAAAAAGCCTCAAACATTATGTTGTTCAACAGCTTCAATATTTGTCAAGTTGTAGTGAGTTTATTGATCTGCTGCCGGAGTAATACAGAATGGTGAGGAGGCTGTACAAATGCTGTTATTGCAGAATATTGCTTGGCTATTATCCAATCGAATCATTTGTTTTCTAAATGTAGAATTAGCAGTAAGCAACAGTGCAAAGTTTGAAAGTACAAAACTCCATTACATTTTTTTTTTTAAAGATTTATTTTTGGCCTTTTTGCCTTTATTAGATAGGACAGTAATGAGACGGGAAGCGAAGTTGGAGAGAGAGAGGGAGAGAGAGAGAGAGAGGGGGTTAGTGTTGGGATATGTCCTCGAGCCGGGATTCGAACTCGGGACGCCCTGACGTGCCACTGCACCAAAAATTTTTTTTTATTAAAGACCCACAGACTCTAAAGTGTGACGATTAAATAAATTTAGTTTGTTTTGTTAATTTTGTTAATTCTGTTTATTTTAGTGGAGGACTGAACAACAAAATTCACAGACCTCAAATGTCAATCCTGCGAACAAGAAACGCAGGTGAGAACAATGATTAGGTTTTCAGGCTGTGTCTGTCGTAAGCTTTTTTTTCACTCATGCATCTGTCTCTTAGGAGCTCAGTGTGCCGGATGAGCAGCAGGGATAAAATAAGCGTACAGGACCAGTCTAAAGAACGAGGGGTTTCAGGAGAACTGGAACTCAGTGATGAGAGAGAAAGCAGCCCAGGTTTGTCTTTCTCTCATGCTCTCACATACAAAAACATCCAGAATATTCACACAAATCAAACACACCTGAGTACATGATTGAATATGTTTTTCATCTCTTTTGTAGAAAGCTCAACAGTGTCATCTCCAGAGAGCATTGCTCCATCTTCTGGGGTAAAACACACAGTCTTCTCTGCCTTTTATTTCAATGTCAAAACTCAAGTGAAAAAACAGATACTGAGTGAAAGTATTGCCCAGTTATCAGGACATCAAGAATCTGGATCAAAATATAATTAAATAGAAGTAAAAAAAAAACACGCTTAAATAGTACTTAAGTATTAAAAAAGGAAAAGTACCCAGCCCATCATCATCATTTTGATAGTTTTAATAACTCATTTCTAATAACTGATTTCTTTTTATCTTTGCTATGATGACAGTGAATTATATTTGACTTGATATTTTTCAAGACACTTCTATACAACTTAAAGTGACATTTAAAGGCTTAACTAGGTTAATTAGGGTAACTAGGCAGGTTAGGGTAATTAGGCAAGTTATTGTATAACGATGGTTTGTTCCGTAGACAATCGAAAAAAAAATATAGCTTAAAAGGGCTAATAATTTTGTCCTTAAAATGGTGTTTTACACCACACACACACACACACACACACACACACACACACACACACACACACACACACACACACACACACACACACACACGAGTAGCAGTGCAATTTTGCTGTATATGCCAGTGATGATATACAGTCATATTGCACTGCTAAGAGTGTGAAATTGCATTTATGCAACAGTTCGACGGCATAATCAGGTATATAAAAGTAAAAGCAAACATGGAGAGTGTAAAAATCCTTTGTATAAGGAACTACTTTCCTCCACCATTCATTCACATCTGCAGCTGTCGTCAGAACAGCAGAAACCATTGCTACTTCTCAAACGTCACTTCAGAGCTAATTTTATAGTATAATAATTCTCTAGTGTGATATCTGAAGTGATGACAAAACAGGTGATTTTGCTCACATTTTAAGATTATGAGGCTGAATGGCATGAAATGCCATCAGTCTACAGAGATTTCCCAGTGTATATACAACAAAAAAAGGAGATTCTTCTTTCATAATTTTGAAACATCTTTTAATGTAAAATGCCATAAACTAATAATTGTTTCTTTACCCTACACATGTTCCAAGCCTTTATGACAACACAATATTAACTGTAAATCAAATGATTATGTCAGGATTCTATTTGTATTTTACAAATGTATGTTTATATTTAATTAAAAATTCAAAAGTTAACATTTAATTAAATTTAGTTTAACTTAGATTCTTAGTTTTTCAGGATTCATAGGTACAGGTTTTAAGTAAAATGTGCATTTTGCTTTATGAAGTATTGAAATATGAAATATTTATGGCAAATATAATTATTATGTTTATATATTTTATATAATATATTTTTCCAGAAAATAAATAACAAATGTTCCTTTATTTGTTATGCTTAAAAAGCAGGGTTATTCAGCAAAATACTTCGAAATATTTCAAATACAAATAACATACAGTTGAAGTCAGGATTTTTAGCCCCCCTTTGAATTTTTTTCTTTTTTAAAATATAACCCAAATTATGTTTAACAGAGCAAGGAAATGCTCACAGTATGTCCGATTAATATTTTTTTCTTCTGGATAAAGTCTTATTTGTTTTTTTTCGGCTAGAATAAAAGCAGTTGAAATTTTTTTTGACCATTTTAGGGTCAGAATTATTAGCCCCTTTAAGCTATATATTTTTTAGTCTAAAAATAGACTATTTTTTTGACAGTCTACAGAACAAACCATCGTTATACAATAACTTGCCTAATTACCCAAACTTGCCCAGTTAACCTAATTAACCTAGTTAAGCCTTTAAATGTCACTAAGCTGTATAGAAAAAAATCTAGTAAATTATGATTTACTGTCATCATGGCAAAGATAAAAGAAAACAGTTTTTGGAAATGAGTTATTAAAACTATTATGTTTAGAAATGTGTTGAATAAAACTTCTTTGTTAAACAGAAATTGGGGGAAAACGGGGGGCTAATAATTCAGACTTCAACTGGAAACATGGCACTTATTTATTAATTTCTCTTAAGATTTTCTCAAAACTACAACATTTTCATAGAACATTTTCATGGAATAATACAAATATTATATTTTCAAACACACAACTAATTATAAAATAAAACTGAGAACTTTCTAGTGGTCTCTTCATTTTTCCGAAGCTGTATAACAGCTGAGACATTCCTGTGTAAAAACAGAAATCAATTATTCTTTCATGTTAAGTTTGCACATTTAGTTGTATGTTTACTATATTTAATGTGCACAAGATGGAAGAAAAAATAAAAAGAATGAAAAGAAGCTAATACTTTTTAGTTTAAAAGGCACTTATTTTACCCCTTTTCACAATTTAATTTAAGTCTTTTGTGTCTCCAGAATGTGTCTGTAAAGTTTCAGCTCAAAATACCCATCAGATTATTTATTATAGCATTTTAAGAAATTTGAGCTGTTAAGACATTGTAGCGGTTTTTGGTGCCTGTGCTTTTGATCCAAATGAGCTGTCTCTCTCGGCCTACCATTCCCATGTGCATGTCAGTGCTGTAGCCTTCACATAGGTAAACAGCACAGTGAATGAAGGATAAAGCAGATCTCCCTTACAGTAAGAACTTTGCCAATGGTTATTTGATATATTTGTTGTCAAGCCTTTCTGCAACGATGAGTCACACACCATGCCGTTATAAAGTTCGCGCACACACACACACACACACACACACACACTCACGTTTAGCTTTGCACTGTTTTTGCACGGTAAATATGACAGGATACATGTTAATATCCACTGCTGTATGGATATCCGTTATGTTAATGTACAAAATAAACCTGATTAAAGTTCACAAACTAGGATTGAAGTGTCTTTTATAATTGTACTGTCACGCGGCTGTGGTGTTGAAATATGTAAAGATTTTACTGTCTTTATTACAAACATGCACTGATTTAAAACCATTTTAAACTTGTAAAACTCCTTCTTAATGTGCAGCTGATCACAGAGAGCTGAACAGATTTTTTAATCCCAATTGCTTTGTGCACGTCCTATCTTGTTATGATTATACGCGTTACTACAGAGACATGTTATTACGCGTCTGTCAATCAATTCGCTGGGCGGGGTAACCGCACTCCTATGTCACATTGCAGTCTGCCTTAAATGGGGGAGATATGGATCCTATTTTAAGAATTTTAATAAAAAAAAGAGACTTATGTTTCTATCTCTCCAATATGACAGTGGACACACTATACCTACTCACAGCTCTGTCCAAACAGCTTATACAAATTGATTTTCATCATAGGTGCTCTTTAAATAATTGTTGAATGATCTGCAAGTACAAATGCCAAAAAATAGCACTTAAGTACAACAATCAATTTAAATTACTCAAGAGTTTTGCACCCCTGTTTATTACTGTATGTTTGTGCTCAGACCACTGAGGAGAAAGAAGTCAAGGCGAATGATCAAGACAGAGCGAGTCGCACAGCAGTTGTTCCTCCCACCCCTCAGAAGCGAGAATCACCAGCAGAGAGCCCCAGTAACACCTCTGGCGACGGAAGGAAGTAAGACTTTATCACTTTATATTTTCACCTATTTGCTTTCACACATTTGTCTTGCTACAATACAAATCGTATGAGTAACACTTAATAATAATATGGTTTAGTAGTTAACATTTGTCAACCAACTATGAGCTATAATAAAAATAGTTTCAGTATTTTATTTTTTTTTTTTTAAAAAGTTGATCAGTAGAAATATTTTTATTTAATGAGCATATTGGGAAATATTAGGTAACCGATCTAAACATTTGGAACCTTCTTGTAAAATGGTACCACATTGTGGAGAGAGAGAGAGATGTTGCGCATGTATTAAATATAACTGAAAATTGAAATAAAATGCTTTATTTAATTCAAGTAGTCACTTGTACGTAATAATTTTCTAGGGTTAAAACTTTAAACAGATTTTACATTTTTCCCTCATACTTTTGTCAGAATGGGTACGAAGTTGGCATTGAATTTCATTTGAAATGGTATTGAAAAGGTCTTAAAAAGCCTTGAATTTTATTTGGAGGATTCTGGGGGTACCCTTTAAAAGGTCCAGAGTTCATTTCAAGTGTGCTATTTGCATTTGGAATCTGTTACTGTCAACTCTCAAGATGAGATCCAAAGACCTGTCACAATCAGTCAAGCAAGCCATCATTAGGCTGAAAAAACTAAACAAACCCATCAGAGAGATGGCAAAAACATTAGGCATGACCAAAACAACTGTTTGGAACATTCTTTAAAAGAAAGAACCTACCAGTGAGCTCAGCAACACCAAAAGAACTGGAAGACCATGGAAACAACTGTGGTCGACGACTAAGAATTCTTTCGCTGGTGAAGAAAACACACTCTTCAGAACAGTTGGTCAGATCAAGAACACTCTCCAGGAGGCGGGTGTATGTGCATCTAAGTCAACACTCAAAAGAAGACTTCACCAGAGTGAATACAGAAGGTTCACCACAAGATGTAAACCATTGGTGAGCCTCAAAAAACAGGAAGGCCAGATTAGAGCTCTAAAAAAGCCTTCACAGTGCTGAAACAACATCCTATAGATAGACGAGATCAAGATCTATTTGTACCAGAGTGCTGGGAAGAGAAGAGTATGGAGAAGGAAAGAAACTGCTCATGATCCAAAGCAGTGAAGCATTGTGGTGGTAGTGACATGGCGTGAGCATGTATGGCTGTCAATGGAACTGGTTCTCTTGTATTTATTGATAATGTGACTGCTGACAAAAACAGCAGGATGAATTCTGATCTGTTTCGGGCAATATTATTCGCTCATATTTAGCCAAATGCTTCAGAACACATTGGACGGCGCTTCACAGAGCAGATGGACAATGACCCAAAGCATACTGCAAAAGCAACCAAAGAGTTTTTGAAAGGAAAGAAGTGGAATGTTATGCAATGGCCAAGTCAATAACCTGACCTGAATCCGATTGAGCATGCATTTCACTCGCTAAAGACAAAACTGAAGGGAAACTCCCCCAAGGACAAGCAGGAACTGAAGTTGCAGTAGAAGCCTGGCAGAGCATCACCAAGGATGAAACCCAGCGTCTGGTGATTTCTATGCATTTCAGACTTCAGGCTGTAATTCACTGGAAATGATTTGCTACCAAGTATTAAAAAGTGAAAGTTTGGTTTATGATTATTATTTTTCTGTCCCATTACTTTTGGTCCCTTAACAAATGTGAGGCACATATGCAAATTGTTGTAATTCCTAAACCGTTCACCTCATTTGGATGTAAATACCCTCAAATTAAAGCGGACAGTATGCAGTTAAAGCACATCTTGTTCGTTTAATTTCAAATCCATTGTGTTGTTTTATAGAGCCAAAATGTTAGAATTGTGTCGATGTCCCAATATTT
Source organism: Danio aesculapii (assembly GCF_903798145.1). Taxonomy (NCBI): domain Eukaryota; kingdom Metazoa; phylum Chordata; class Actinopteri; order Cypriniformes; family Danionidae; genus Danio; species Danio aesculapii. The sequence continues at coordinate 20,408,911 of NC_079440.1, read as the reverse complement.
ACAGTAAACTACAGTAATATAAGCTTTATGAAATGCAGTAATAATTGCTTTCAATATTCAGCTATAGAGCTTTTTAGTTTGTTGCTTGTAATATTCTAATTCTTCTTTCTGTTTTTATTACTACAACTTTAAAGTTATATTTACTTCAGATTGAAAGTTCCTAAGCATTGCATAAACTTAGCCCGTTAATAAATACAACTCTAATTGGATTTAAAGAGATAGTTCGTCCAAAAGTGCAAAGTCTGCAGTGAATTACTCATCCTCCACTTGTTCCAATCCTGTTTGAGTTTCTATCTTTTGTTGAACACAAAGGATATACTGAAGAATGTTGTTGACTTCCATAGTATTTTTTGTTTTCGGTATACTATGGATGTCAATGGCTGCTTTTGTCAACAGTCTTCAGAATTTCATGTTTTGTGCTCAACAGAAGAAAACAAATTGCTAAAGGTTTAGAAGCACTTGAATGTGAGTAAATGGTGTGTTCATTTTGCTTTTTGGGGTAAACTATTACTTTAAGCTTTGTACATAAACAATGTTGTGTTTTGTTTGTTTTCAGGTATCAGGCTCCAGTGAGAGATGAGGAGTCCGAGTTTCAGAGGAAAGCACGTTCACGTCTCATGCGGCAGTCACGACGATCAACTCAGGTGATTGTTCACACCCCTAACAAATCACACACATTGGGCCTGTGATCTTGTTTTTTTTTTTTTTTTTAACTACAAATTTTACCTGTTCCAAACAGGGAAAACCATCAATAATCAAGTGTGCATGATAATATGGTTTCTAGGGATGCACCAATACAATTAAAAAAAAACTGATCTGATACCAAAATTCTGAGTATTGACCGATACAGATCCCATCCGGATACTATGCCTTTTTTTTTTTTTTTTTTTTTTTTATATAAACATGTAAGCATATTACAGTATCTATAGTTCTTGTGATAAACTCAAATAATGTATTTTCTTTAGTAAAAAATAACATACCCATAGGTCTGCTGTATATGACAGATGACACAACTAACTTAAAACATGATGCTTGCTGTAAACTAGGCTACATTATTTGAGCATTCGTTTTGATATTGATCTGTTGTGGTTCAGCTTAAGTTTCCTTTTTTAATATTAAGATTTTTCTTTGAAATCTGTAATAGGCTACCAATATTAACCCTAATCAAAATACAAACTGGTCTGTTAAATAAAATATTAATATAATCAAAATTACGGTGAAATATTTAGTTTCAGTATTTGGCTAAATAATTTTCTGTTAATGACAATCCATGTTGCGCCTGTCAGTTTCACTTTTATTAATTTAATGAACTACTTTGACCACAATGAGCCAGGCTTTACAAACTGTTCGCAGCACTGAAAGTATTCCCCTCGGAAGAATAAACTTAGTCGGAAGGATGAGAGAACAGGAACTTTTGATATTACAGAACAGAAATTACTTTAAAATATCAGGCAGGCCTACTTTGTGTGTAAAGAGCAGGTAATAACCCTCTCTACTCCAGTGTTGCGAATGCGATCTGCTGATCTAATAGACACAGCGCAACATGATTTAGAAACAGCAATGAACTCCTTGTTGCAGGTCAAAATGAACCCATTTCATGCAAAACTAAATGCATTTCTCCACTGATTGCTTATTTTAACAGGAACAAATAGTCTTGGAGAAAGCTTTTCATGTTGTCATGAGCGCGACACACAGTTTGAATTGTGACTAAATGGAAAATGATTGACAGGTGCAGCGGCAGGAAGCACTGAATTAAACATGCATTTAAGCACTTGAATATTCATCTGTACTTCACATTAAACTATAGAATGGCTTCAGAACATTTGGGATATAGTAGGCCTACATGACAACTTTCTAGGCCCTTATAATAGGCTACCTTCATGGCTTTTGTTGGCTTATAATTTACACAGAATATAGCTCACGCGCAAGATCGGATTTGGATCAGTACCAGCCGGCCCATACCCGATCCAGCAAAAATATGCAGAATCGAACCGATATCCAATCCAAGTATCATGATTGGTGCATCCCTAATGGTGACATTTGAAATCTAAAAATGTCATTAAAATGGGGCAAAAACAGCCACCAACGCTACTAAGGTGTAGTAAATTTTCCCAGAGTGTATTGCTGAGTTTTTAAAAACTTTCAAGCATTTGCCCAAAATATGTGTAAAAACAAGGTTTGTCACCAAAAATCAAATCTATTTTCTGAAACGCTGAGAAAATCTTAACCAAATTAATACAAAAATCACCCTAGAGTGTATGAAAACATCCCCAACAGCACACAACGGTTAAAATCTGTACCTGAACACACTCCCGAAAATGATTATGCATGAATTGATCTGAACCTAATTTCAACCTCTTTAGGTTCTGAAAATGTCAATCTCTTCCTTTATAAGAATGTAAAAACTTAATTGAATGTTTTTAATTTTTAAATGTTAAACTTAAATATTTATTGTTTTACTGATATTGATTAATTCTTAATATTCTGATTATCAGGGAGTAACGTTGACAGATCTTAAGGAAGCAGAACGGAGTATTGTGAAGGGCAATGAACCTCAGCATGTCAGTGTTCAGCCTGTAAGCCCCAACATCACCGTGACACCAGCTGAGAGAGGTGAGTCTCTGTGTTTTTGTGTGTGCGTGTGTGTGTGTGTGTGTGTGTGTGTGTGTGTGTGCGCGCGTGTGTGTGTTTGCGTGTGTTTGCATGTGCGCGTGTGTGTGCGGGTGTGTGTGTGTGTGTGTGTTTTTTTTTGTGGAATGTAATGATTTATTTATTTTTTCGTTGATCCAATCATAATGAATCTTGTGTAGTTATTGAGAGTTTTCTCCATGCATTAGACACTGATCCTGACAGGGAATCTTTAGAGGCACAAACAAAACTAGGAGGAAGAGATCGCAGAAAAGGGAGGAAAGAGAGACGCTCGACTGGTGTTGTTCAACTTACTGAAGAGGTGAGCTGTAAATATGTGTAAAATCTCCAGTCTATAATCACTCACACTCAGTGGGTGAGAATCTAATGGGTACCTTTATTACTTTGTTGTAACTTTTAAAGTGAAGTTTCAGAAGTAAAAGGCACTAGTGGTGAATCATTTTAAACATATGTGTAAAAACTGACATTTATTGAGATTTTACTTTTGTTCAGAATGATGATATGGATGCAAATGAAGATGCAGAACAAGACAACAATACAAGGTTTGGTGTGCGTGTGTGTGTGTGCGTGCGTGTTTTTAAACGTTTATACATTGACTAGTTTGTAGCCCCGTTTATATATGTACCTGGGCTGCTGGTGATGACTGCTTACAGGAATATTTATGAATCAGGATGAATATTTGGGGTGGAAGTTCCCCTCAGTGGCTTTTATTATTCTCTGTCCAGAAACAGTGGGGAGCTATTTATCCTCTATAGCTTTCTGGTCTTCTTGCTAAGAGTGTCATACACTGTGGACCTTATAAAAAAACATATTAAAAATAACATGTTGAACGCTTTTGTCAGAGATGAACATGGCTCATTTCTCTAAAATCATTGCTAAAATCATTGTCTAAATAATGATTCCAGTTCAATAGTAATCAAAGTCTAGACCATTAGACTGAATGCAAGTTTTTGCAGTTTGAAAAATTATTTTGCTGAAGTTTTTGAAGTTATTTGAATCAGTAAAGTCAATTTTATTGTGGTGTTTCTAATTCAATTTGATTCTGACACCAAAATTGGATGTCTGGTCTTGACCATGTATTATGTGTGTAGTGATTGTGGCACGTTGTTGTCTGTGGAGCATTTTTCTGTGACATCTTTCTTAATAAATGTTGATGGATTATTAGCTGATCTGTTTTAAATAAGTTGTTTTAGAAAATCGTATTTAGAGAATAATATAAAGCTTGTATTTAATATGATGTTATTTTAACTATATTGTTTGTTTTTGTAGGGATCACCAGTTAGACGATTCCAGACATTCTTCACTGGATTATACAAAGGTTTTTGGTTTTAATACACATTAAACATTAAGATGCTAATCATTAATAATGTGAACTGGTTCACACTCTCTTGTTATTTATGGTATATGTTATCTTAGTTGTATCTCCAGGTGTTGCAAGAGAATGGAAATCTAAAGGAGAAGCTTCAGGAAACTCAGATTCAGCTAAATGAGAGTAAAGTTCAGTTGGAAAAACTCAAACAGGTGAGAGGTGTTTTTGTATTACTCATGACAATGGAGAAGAAAATATGTTAAACTATTAAAGTGAGTGAGTGTTTTTTTTTTTAAATAAACAGAATCAAGAGAATGGATCAGACAGACCAGCCTTACTGGAGCTGGAGAGATATGTAAGTTTGAAATTTCATGCTGTGTCTCTGTTTGGGTGTCTTTCATTTATGTGGTAACAGTGATGCACAGTTTTACCCATCTTTCAAGGTTTTTTTTTTCATCTGCTATTCACACAGGAAAAGAAACTTCTTCAGCGGAGAGCATTTGAGTTAGAAGATGAACTCAAAGTAAGAGCTACATATACGATAGACTATTCGTAATTTCATATACACATAACCACAATTTGTTATAAGATTATAAAGATAATCATGTTTATATAAACACTATAAATGAGAAAGACTTCTCTCCTCCTGAATCCCTGGAACTGAATGCAGACACAATGGATAGCAGCGCAGCAGGTCTCTTGCCCTTTCTATTTCAAGCATTAACCCTGCTGGTAATCTGGAAGATTTTAAACATAGGTGAACCCCGCAGTACTAACATAGGCAATGTGTCTCAATGGTAATAAACTCAACTGATAAAAGACTAAGTTCGCCATTCTCCAAATCTCGTACAGTTCCCCTGACAAAAATGCTTGCTACACACAAACAGCTTTGCTGTATCGGCCCTGACAGCATCACAGAGATCATGCAACAAACCCTATGGATCATGGAACCGCTAAATTTCTGTGTGCTGTGCATGGATGCGGTCTTGCAGCTTGCCAGGTCTGTCATCATTGCAAAGCACTTGCAGTCATGAATAATTAAGAAGCAGGGTCTTCTCATAAGATAAGAAAACTCAGCTACAGGGTTCATACGGTCGTGGAAAACCTGGAAAAGTCATGGAATTTTGACATTCATTTTCCAGGCCTGGAAGAGTTTTGGAAAAACAGAAAAACCCACAAAGTTTTGCAAAACTCATGGAAATTAGTTGAACAAATATCTATATACTTGAATTAGGGCTGCGCGATTTTATAAAATCTGACATTACCATATTTTGTATTTCTGTTATAAATATTGTGATGTAAATACAATTTCACCAGATGATTTAATAGGTTTATTTGGATTGATTGGGGGATTTTGTAGGGGAGTGAATCTCGAATAATATATAACAAATAAATGACAAGCATAGATAAATAAAATATAGTAAAGATAAAAGTGAATTATAGTTTTCAGGTATTCCCTATTCTGGTACAAATGTTGAATAAATCAACACTGCATATTTTTCATTGTATCTATTTAATCTTTATTAAAGTTACAAAAAATTTCCAGTCACAGGCCTTAAAGAAACAGTTCACTCAAAGATTAAAATGTACTCACTATTTACTCACACTTGTTTCAATAGTATAGGAGTTATTAAATTGTCTTTTTTGTGTTCCATTTTAAAAAAGAATGTTTGAAACAAGTGAAAGATGTATTTTTGGGTGATCTCTTTAAAAATGCATGCAGATAATAAACTTTTACTCCATTATGATTAAACTCTATATTAAACTATAAACACAACATTGCAAATTCTGTGATGTGACTATTGCGGATGCACACATTGTGAAATCGATGCTGAAACGATACATTGTGCAGCCCTAACTTGAATATAGGTTAGTTGTCAATACTTCTTTTCCATCCAAAATCATGCTTTCACATTATTATTGCTGTTTAAGCATTATCAAAATCAATTTTGTATGGATGTAAAAACTAATTTAAACAAAATAGATTGTTGCGTGTTTTATGATATGCTATAATAAATTTGAACGTGCATTGTTTTTCTTACTATTTACCATGTATACGTAGACATTACATGAATCAATAGGTCATGAAAATTTTCTTGAAATTCTGAAAACATTATGGAATTTTAGTAGTAAAAATGTGTATGAACCCTGCAGCTATGATTAATAATGAGACAAATTTGTAAAAAGCTCAAAATTATCCAGTTTTATCCACAATTAAAGTTAACCGGTGCTATTGTCGTCGTAATTGATGTTCAAACACACAAATCTTTCAAAATAAAAAGTACTCCTGGTTTCTTTAACCTTTAAAAAACAACCACGGTTGGCCTAAGTGCTGAACAAGTGACCGATACAAAATAAAATGTATTATATGCACACCATGAATGATAACTATAATGATTGTGTTACAGCTTTGCATTTTAATGTTTGGATGTTGAAGTGTAGGTGGAACAAATGAGAGAGTCAACACAACAGATTCAGATTTTTAAGATTCAATTAGTTAACCGTGAAAACCATTAGCTGTCATTTACACGTCCTGTATGTTGCACTGTACAATTCATACACACATAATACTCTATGAACTCTTTCATTTAATGCACAGCCATTTGCATTTGTACCCTGCATCATAAGCGCATAACAAAAGGTTGTTTTGTCTTTACTAAATAGTGAGGCTTATTCTGCAGTGTTTATTTAGGCTGTTTAATTGGTTAAGTGTTGCACACTGACACCTCTGTTATTATATGAGTGCAACTCTAAAAACATTTTTTTAAATATTTATATTTGTATTCAGTTTTGTATTTCGTTATGCAGGAATCTGTTGAGATTTGTAGAATAGGTGGATTTTCAAATTAGTGAAGCTGATCTAGGATTACTCTGATTAGCTGAAAACAAAATTATTCATTATTAACAACTTTATAAACAAACATGCAAGATAGTGGGATCTTGTGTAGAACATTGTAAATTATAGTCATGCCAAATCAACAGAGCTTTTGGCAAGTACAATGCTCAGCATAATGGAGTACACCCCATTTTGAAAATGAATATTTTTATCCATTTCTCAGTGAATATAGGCAATGTATTTTTGTGCATTTAAACAAAACCGATTTATTAAACAGATATATTTATTAAATTAATATTTTAGTCCCCAAACATATTTAAAAAAAGGAAAGATAATACAATTTAATTCAAGCAAAATATTGCAAAAAATAAATTACAACCTACAAAATTTCAACAATTAAAAAAAAAATTTCTTCTCTTTTTCCTTTTTTTAAAATTGTTTTATTTAATATTTTTCTATAAATTTGGGTGTACTATTTTTTTGTACCATTATTGTAAGTTATTTTGTTAAGTAAGCTCCAGATTTGGCTTCAGTACTGACTAATCTAATGTGCATGCACAAATATAATATTGTATAGCTGCCTATTAAAAATATGAATTTAAAAGATAGATAGATTTGTATGGGGTGTGCTTGTATATGCTGAGCACTGGATATTGCATGTATAGGTGCCCTGTGTGCCCACTCACCTACCTCTCTTTCTCTCTCTCTCTCTGTCCTAGGTGCTCGTGGATTTGCGTGCTGATAACCAGAGACTGAAGGATGAAAATGCAGCTCTCATTCGTGTCATTAGTAAGCTGTCTAAATGAACCTCTGGGTTCCTTACATTGTTTTCCTGAATTCCTTGGGAACGTTCCTCTCACACTGCTCGCCCAAAGAACTGCACAGCGTTTTGCTCTCCATCTATGATCTCTGGGACATATGCCTCTGACTGGGGTAGATAAAACTACTGTTCTTCATATGGATATGTACATATTAGAAGGCCTTGTTTAGTTTCCAATCTAGACGAAAACTGGAATTTTTAACGACTTTAGAACTATCTGCTGTTCATATGTTTTAGATTATGGCGTTCAGATCTTATTCATGGTGCACTTGTGTCATTTTTAATGTTATTGACTTATTTTGTGCAATGCGCTTGCTGCTTTTTATAGTTTTAATGTTTCTTAAAATTCTGCAGGCTAGCCATCTCACTAAAGTAGTTCATTATTGTGTCTTTATTACACTGGGCTGCACTGATGACAGTGTTATTGATCATTTGAAGTTTCAGTTCAGGTTTACTGTTCAGTTTCACTTAAAGAGACAACCATTATTGCAAGAGCTTTGCCTTTCAGCAGGTAGAAATCTGCAAAGATAGATGCATAAGAATTGTAGGATATATAGAATTTAGAATAGGATATTGTTCATTAACAACAATATAATATTACAGATCATAGATCTGTAATGTTAGCAGATCAGATTCATGTACATTAAAATTGAATTGGAATTTTAATTCATATATTTTCATATACATTTATATTTGAATGTACATACATTTCTGATCTGTTAAGCATTATTTAATATGTTAAACGCCTATTGCTGAAATTGCAGTGTTACCAAACTAAGAAATGTTTAAATTGAGCTTTTTAATGCCATGGCGTTGTCAATTGGGCAATGCTATTATTATTTTAGCTTAAAATGCTTTTAATATTTCTTATTACGTTAGGTAAATAATAACAAAAAAGAAATGTGCCAAACAGTAACGACATTGCTCAGGGGTCTCTTTTTATTGAGACAGTAGAAGGTTTATAGTAGTGTGTCTTTTTCTCAGTATGTATCTGAATTAACACTGTACTTTAGCTGACTACTGTTCTTTGGACCAAACAGGCATTAGAATTGATCTTTTTCTTTGTTGTTGCATATTTATGAATATATTATATATGGTGAATTTTGATGCTCTTGTGTTCTGCCAGTGCTGTAATTTTTTTCTTTTCTTTTTTTTATTATTAGTAAGAGACACAAATGTGTTTTGTACTGTGACTGTGAGTTTTGTCCTAAACCAAACTGGCACCATAGGTCAAAGCTTTTTAAAGTTTACCACTGTTTATTTGTTTTTTTTCTCCTACAATCTTTGCTTTCAGAATTTAAGCATTTGTTCATCCAGCAAGTGTATTTTGCCAAAAATGTGCCTTTCTATATATATATATAGAAGTCATCTCTGTCGCTTTAAAAAAAACAAATGAGTAGGTTGCACTCTCTGACCAATAAAGATCAATGCAAGTGGTTGCATAACAGCCAATAAAGTAATCCATTGCTTTTATCTCTCGCGTAAATAAAAGGCTTGCTAGACGTTATTTGCAGGGGTTTGCTTTCCTATTAGTGGCAGTGGTATAAAAATGAAATGAGATTTTAGTACTAAACAAATGTGTGGTTCCTTGTTAAGAATAAGTTAAGAATATAATTCCTTACGTTTTACATGGCAGGACTTTTAGGACTTTTGTTCTAAAAATTTTAAATGTGGCAAATGGTGTTGCTGTTATTTTATATTTGTATCTTGAATGTGAAATATTGTTATTGTAAAGAAATTAGTGGCTATATGAAACAATAACTTCCTAAGACAATTCACATGTTCTCCAGTTCCAATTGTATTGGAATAGTTTGTATACATTTTCTCTGAAAAGAAAGCTATAAAAATAATATGAATTATATTACATAAATATTTTAAATGTATCCCATCTATTGTCCTGACAGTACATTTTGGGTAACTTCCAGTCTGAAGAGAGATTTCCTTCTGTATGTCCTACTCAATTTTGAGAGAGAAATGTGGCTCATTATGTGGCCAGTTTAGAACTTGTTGACATCATATTTTCCTCTTTATCTTCACTTGATAGAATATTAACATATGTGTAGTACCAATCATCCATTAGCTGTGCTTAGGATCGCAATCTCTTATTTATTTCTATTAATGTTGTTGCTAATAATATATATTTTGTAATAAAGTTTTTTTTTGTTTGTTTGTTTGGAAAAATTGCCTTTTGTCTCATTTGAAAGTGCTTATTTTAGTTTTGTATGAAGTGTTACAGTGCATCCGGAAAGTATTCATAGCACTTCACTTTTTCCTAATTTTTTTATGGTACAGCCTTATTCCAAAATAGATTAAATTCATTTATTTCCATAAAATTCTACACACAATACCCCATAAGGACAATGTGAAGAAGGATTCTTTTTAAAATTGTTGCAAATTTAAAAAAAATAAAAAACCTGAAAAATCAGATGTACATAATTATTCATAGCCTTTGCTTAATACTTTGTTGATGCACCTTTGGCAGCAATTACAGCCTAAAGTCTTTTTGAATATGATGCCACAAGCTTGGCACACCTGTCTTTGGGAATTTTTGCCCATTCTTCTTTACACTACCTCTCAAGCTCTATCAGGTTGGATGGGTTTTCATTCAGGATGTCTCTGTACATTGCTGCATTCATCTTTCCTTCTATCCTGACTAGTCTTCCAATTCCATCTGCTGAAAAAGATCCCCACAGCATGATGCTGCCACCACCATGCTTCACAGGGATGGTATTAGCCTGGTAATAAGAGAATTTAGTTTCTTATGGTCTGAGAGTCCTTCAAATGCCTTTTAACAAATTCCAGACAGGGAGTGGCTTCCGTCTGGCCATTCTACCATACAGGCCTGATTGATGGATTGCTGCACAGATGGTTGTTCTTCTGTAAGGTTTTCCTTTCTCCACAGAAGAACGCTGGAGCTAAGACAGAGTGACCATCGGGTTATTGATCACCTCCCTGACTAAGGCCCTTCTCCCCTGATCACTCCGTTTAGATGGCTGGCCAGGAAGAGTCTTGGTGGTTCCAAACATCTTCCACTTACGATGATGGAGGTCACTGTGCTTACTGGAACTTTCAGAGCAGCAGAAATTTTTCTGTAACCTTCCCCTGCATTGTGATTCGAGACAGTCCTGTCTCGGAGATCTACAGACAATTCCTTTGTCTTCATGGTTGGTTTGTGCTTTAACATGCAATGTCAACCCCGGGACCTTATATACGTAGACAGGTGTATGCCTTTTCAAATCATGTCCAATCAACTGAATTTACCACAGGTGAACTCCAATTAAGCTGCTGAAACCTCTTAAAAATGATCAGTGGAAACAGAATGTACCTGAGCTCAATTTAGAGCTTCACAGCAAAGGCTGTGAATACGTATGTACATGTGATTTTTCAGGGTTTTTATTTTTAACAATTTTGCAACAATCCAAAAAAAAAAAAAAAATTTTCACATTGTCATTATGGGGTATTGCGTGTAGAATGTTGAGAAAAATAAATGAATTTAATCCATTTTGGAATAAGGCTGTAACTTTAAAAAATGTGGAAAAAGTGAAGCGCTATATGAATACTTTCCAGATGCACTGTAAATAATTATTTCCCCCAAAAAGTCATTTGCATGGAAGTCTTGATAATTTTTGTGAAAACAAATAGCTCCCAAAATGAAACTTGACGACTTGCCACTCCTGGTCACGCGATCATTAGTAGTGAAGTTACTATTCAAATTAATAGTATGACATTCTTGAATTAATAGTCACATGTATGGTCAAGAAGGAGCCCTTTTTCTTCAAAATTTTGGATGATTTGATGCTCACATTTCAAAGTTTCTATGAGCTGGTAATTTGAATCAACTGTGTTTTATAGAAAACTAAATAATTTTTTCTGCAGCAAATTCAAAAACATTGCTAAAAAGACCTCGCTTCTCTGTGGAAAAACAAAGAAATAGACACTATGGCAGCAGACCCTACACTACTGATCTTGAAGCTTCATAAACACACCAGGATCATGTAAGAACAGAGACCAGTCCACCCTGACATCTCATTCATTCATTTTCCTTCGGCTTAGTTCCTCTTTTCCTCAGGGGAGTCCACAGCGGAATGAACCACCATCTTATCCAGCATATGTTTTACAGAGCGGATGCCCTTCCAGCTGCAACCCAATACTGGGAACACCCTAACAACTTTATAAAGGTATTATATTGATGTTTATTTCTTTAGTTTCTAAACTGAATGAAAAACTGCTTAAGGGCCAAGAAAAGAACTACAAAGTTGAAAATGTTGAAATTTTACTGGATTTGTGCCTCTTGTCCAGTACGCCCCGCTTACTCTGTGAAAAGTCAGTTTGATTCAGTTCAGGGATACAGTGTTCCTCAGAAAACATTGTCATTATCCAACTAAATTCA